>NC_092037.1:94849334-94972981 GCF_003086295.3 Arachis hypogaea | reverse complement strand
GTGGCCAAGGCCTGAACTCAACCCGGTACTTTTAGGGAGCAGGAGCAGTAGGCATTAAAATTCATTACACGTCAGCACATACTCTTGTATCAACTTGCCCAAAATTAGATGATCCGGGAAGGGTACGTCTGTCGATACCATGACACATCAATCAGATAAAGATTTTGATGTGACGCGATTGAAGAGAGGAGGCGTTGATTTCATGCTTTTGAGGGTGTTGTTACCCAAAATATCAATTTCAAAGCTTCCCCAGGAAGACTGTTAACCCTACAAAGACATTATTTCTGATGACGGGGCGGAAGCAAAACCAATCAAAATTTAATCCCCAAATCCTCCCACCGTAAAAACCCAAAAACTAAATCAGCCCCCTTAGCTTGTCCTGACCCAATGGAGGAGACCATGAAGCAATTCACGTTTTTCGTTGTCACGAAGGGTCACAACACGGGAGTATACATCTCCTTTGAAGAAGCCAACAAGCAGATTCTCAGCCACCCCGAACCGGAGTACACCGGGTTCAATAGTTACGTCCTGGCACTTCACGCCTACGAATCAAGGATGGAAACACTGCAGGCGGACAAGGAGGCAACTGCGGAAATGATGTCCGAGACGGGCACAGTCGAATCACCGATGCGGACGCCCCGAACCCTACCAACATTCGAAGGACGCGTTGCCTGTGTTGTTGGTGGTAAAGTGCAGAATGACCTTTCCATGAATGTCACTATATTCACAATTAGCTTATTAACAACCAACGCATACATTTGTTGAGAGACAAACAATTCCATATTCAGGCTATTTTTTTTTCATTTACAGGAGCACCAATGATCCCAGCGGATGAGTGTGCGTCGCATAACTTCGCCCTTAGCAACAGCATGGAGCTCTGGCTATCAATGTATTGCTACGACACTAAAATACCCAGCCCGTGTTTCTTTCGTGAGGAAAAATTCCACCGGGATCTGGGACCAATTTATGCATTCAATGTTATAATCCCTGGAAACCCGTTTGGCCCAAACCTACGGGCAAAGGGTCGTTACACGGTACTAGAGGATGACGCGAGGGAGGACGCTGCGTTCAGCATGTTGTGGGTTCTTTTAGCATACACGGGTAATGACATCAGAGACTTCAACTATCTTCGTGCTAAGTCTCTGCAGAGGGAAAACGCGGATCTTCGGGAAGAGATCACGAGGCTGGAGTCTAAGATACACATGCTTGAATCTATTTGCGACAATAGACTTGATTGTATCACCCCATAGATTGAAGTTAAAATCATGGCAACAACCCAGAGATAAAGGTTGCTTTATTCCTGCTAATCCCTTGCTTACCTAAAACTTTGTTATTTCCGTGTCTCTAAGAGGAGGTTTAGGTAGGGTTGTTAAGACTATTTTGTTTGAGATATTTTGTATATCATGGTGTATCTTCTATGTCCTGTTGAAGCATGGCATTGAGAAACACCTAATGTTATGGTTAATCTGATAATGAATTCCCGTGCTTAGATTGTGAAACGATCATGGTGTGCAACGGTAATTACTGGTGTATTAGTTTCTCCCGAAAAATTTCTGATTAAAAGATCGTTCATTGAACTCTTGTGTTGCAAAAAAAGAACATGAATTTGCTGCTGCTTAATGCTCTATGAACTAATAAGACAAGATGCAACTATGCAAGTGTGCCAAATAAACATTGTAGTGTTGAACCCAACGTTTGACACCTACAACAACTAAGCTGAGATGAATTTGTGCATAATAAAGTGAAACCTGCAAAACGATAAACAATAGATATTATAAGAGAAACATGGGTTACTTCCAACCGAGGAACCCGTTTGTTTGCATGCAAGTAAACTAATCAGAAAACACATGCCTTGTAATCCAGACCAAATAATGGTGACGCCATTACAACAATTAACCGAACCTGCACCCTCCACGAATGTAAAAGAACAAAAACCGATGAGAAAGATGAAAAGCTTCCTCTTTTACCCATGTTAAACAGTAATAGTGAAGCACGAAGACAAAACAGTTCAGAAATATGCAACGCTTGTCCAATGCTAACAAAGGTTTCAATGCCAAAAAGATAACATAACAGAAGAATTGGCTCTTCCCCACAAAAGTGCACACAGTCCATGAAAATGGAGAGTAACGTCAAATACAATAACTAAAGACATGATTGCATCGCGCTGGAGAAATTGATATGGTACACTAATCTAAGGCACACAGATTATGTCAAAACTACTTAGTTAAAGGACAGAACATTTTATAAGGAACAAAAGGAGTTAAGCGTAGCTGTTGCAATACATCACAATTCACAACCCAAGAGAAAAAGTTTTTGACAAATGAAACAGGACAATCCAAAATAACAAAGTCAACATCCTCTTTAACCCATGTTGATTCATTCAAAATCAACAAATTGGACCAACAGCTCCACCTCAGCTTGGGTACGGGAGATCTCGAAGACGGCTAGCTTGGGGACAGTTATGTTGCACTTCCTCAAGAAAACCCCCCACCCTTGACTAATGCTGCCACAATTGCGCCTTCTTTTGCCGACGTATCTTCCGTAGACTGCCTGGACGGAGATCTCCCCCGCTCTCAGATTTACAATGGCATCATCCTTGACGTCGTCTCCAAAGTGCGGGACATTTGGCTGGCCAAACCATAACGGAGAATCATATGTAATTAAGGGGAATAAAACAGATTATGTGGTTCCCAAACTTAAACAAAGAAACAGGTGTATATAGAGTGTAGAGACAAAGCCATTACCAGGAAGTGGATGCCCAAGAGCCTTTTTGTGATGTGCATGATGAAAAAGGGGTGCTCGGACTGAAATGTCTGCTCCACCTCAGCTGCAGCCGAGCTCCTGGGGACATTGATACATCCCATTCGACGCCGGGGCGCTTGAGTAGGGGTTGTGCATTTCCTGGGCGCCTGGGGGGGTGTTTCGTCACCGGAGTCATCACCGGACGTATCATACGTCCTTTCCACACCCGGCGACTGAAATATGCGAACGCTGAAGTCGTCTCTGCCCTTGTGCTTGAACAGCAGAATGTTAGATGGTTGTAGCTTGTATTCATGATAGAACCTCTGCCATCCCCTGCCGAGAGCGATCTCTTTCCACCCCTTGGGGGTGCATGCAATCTTGTAAGAATGGTTTGACCCATCGGCGACCGTAATGTACAGATGGTTGCTACCTTTGGGGAGGAGCCCATTCGGTATAGGCAGACGCTGCATAAAAGGGAACATGAGGAGTGCGAGTAAGAGATAAAACAAAATCCCGCGATTAGAGTAACAAAAAATCGCAAAAATAACAAGCGGAGTCGACAACCTACCATCGGCCGCGACATCTCTCCTGCCGCTTTGATAACCCTAAGGGCGTCACCTTTGGCGTGAGCTTCGGCCATTTCTTCGTCAGGGCACCAACACAGTGGATGAAGGGGATATTCTGAGTTAGAAGAACCTGTTCAGAGTCGATAGCGTATGAATCAGGCGGATATTAGGTCGAGATCTTATCTAATTCATTAGGGAAGTAATGTATTGAGAATTGCAGTACCTAGAAGAATGTGCCGTCGGCTTTTGATGAAGTCTTCTGCTAGAAGCCAATTGGTTTCCTGCCTCATGGGACAGAAGAAGTAATTAAGGTGTTGCCAGTTGCCACTCAAACTTATTAAAACAAAATATTTTAAATGGAAAATATTTATTTTCGGATATATGAAAAAATTTTAATTTGAAATTACGCTTTATTAGGTTATTATGTTTAAAAATTTGTAATGTTATTGAATTAAATAAAAAAATTACTAATAAATGAAGACATTATGTTGGTAATTTGGACTATTTATAAATTAGAATTTCTTTTTACTCTTATTATGTTATAAATCACCATTTATTTAAACACGGGAGAAATAAATTATAGTTTTATACGAAACTAAATTCACATTATAACTACTATAGATTTAAGCAAACGTAGCGATATGCATGTATTTTTTGGATCGTTAAGTACCCTATAATATATAGTTAACTCTTTCAGTTTCTACAATCTCGATAATCACGGATTCGTTTACATTTTTTTTATTCCATCGATTTTTTATTAGCAAGCTTATAGACAACAAAATCTTAAAATTGATTTGCGTTAGTGGCTTACGTTGTAACTTTTTTAAATTTTAAGTTACTTACAACTTATTGTTTTAAATTATAGACATTTTTTATTTAGGTTGGTATTTTTAAATTTTAGTTTTTATTCTTAGGTTGTTATTTTTGAAATTTGAGGTAATCTACATAAATCGTAACAGTTTAAATTTTAAAAATCAAAATATGCAACCCAATTTCGATATTTAATATTTAAGGTTCGTTACGTAATGTTTGCGTGTTATTTTTAATTATTTATTTCCATTGTTCTTTACCCATTTCGCATCATAGTTATACTGTTTTCTCACTGCAATAAGAATACTAATTCTAACTTTATTTTTTTCATCGATAAAAAATTTCAACCATCGTTACTATCCATCTCTTAAAACAAATTTTAAATCAAATAACAATAAACTCAACAAACCTAATCATTTTCATGTTGCTAACACATTTCACATTATTAAAAATCAAACGCGGAAAATATCTGAACTTTCAAAATATTTGTGCAGCAGCTGTTTACAAAATTGTGAGGTAGACAACGTGTTAAAAACAATTTTATTGTTATTAGCGACCGTAGTACTTAATTTATAAAATTACTAATAACAAAACTAGGGATATGTTGACAACATAAACACCAAACACCAAACAGCAAACTGCAGACCACGTCCTAACCGTCTCCATTCCAATTGGAACTGCCTAATGATACCAGTTCACGAGGGAGTTATTGCAATTCCATAATAAATACAATAATTGTCCATAAACCGTTTTCACAAACTTCAACTAAACACTTTCTACCGTCTCGGCTTCCACATTTATGATAATAAGTTGTATGCTCTTCAATTTACTCCGTATTAATTGGTACACTTCGTTTCTTAACAAAACTTTCAACCATGACTGGAATGACTTTAAATTTAACTTCATTTGAAAGCAATGCACTGTAATCTACAACAAAATAACGCCTAGCTTCATGACTATATATGGACTGAAAATAATATATCATATAGATTGTAAGTATTACATAATATTGTAATAACGAGATAAATGTTAGAGTCACGAACCAAAAACATGGATAAGAAACCCTTGACCACAAACCCTAAAACTGTCAACCACGAACCCTAACCAACAAACCCGAATCCCCAGAAACAGTTAAGGGTATGCCCAACACCAAACCAACGTTATCCACGGCCGTGCAAGGTCTCCCAAGAAGCCAGACGCTCCCTTAAGCGAGCGTTCTCAGCCTCCAGTTCAGCGACACGGGAGTCGACGGACAGACTACATATCCGCTCCAACTCCACAACACGTTCCCTGCAACTCTGAGCCACGTAGTAATTGTAGTCGAGGATCTCCTTCCCAGACTTTCCAACAACCGCTTGCAGGGATGATAAAGCGGCATCTTGCCTGGCCATGCGTTGATCGCGGGAGAACCTGCCGTAGGCCACAAAGTTGACTCCGTCCGGTGGGCCCACCACATGAACCACAAACCCATAGTAGCGGACGCCCTGGACAGATATGCAATCGCGGGGCTTAAACACTGGAGGCTCTATCTTAAGGGCGTCGCATGCCCTCCGCAGCGTCTGCTCAAGGTCCTCCATGATCACAAACTGGTCAGGACTCACGGTGGGGACAACTTCTAGAATTCGAAATGACAAAAAACAATAACAATGAGCAGACATAAAGGAAAACCGGGAAAGAAGATAATGTGAAACCGCCTACCGTCGTCGCGGAGAGGGTCGCTAGGGCCAGGTCCTCCAGAAGAACCACTTGCATCACCAACGCTGGGGCTCCACATTGTTCCCACCCAATGAACAACGACTCACTCACTGAAGGATGTATAACAACCTTCGATCTTATTAACAAATTCCTCAACAACGAAGTAATCTCAAACATCAAACTTATTTATATTTATATATGACATGCCCCATCACATTCTCCAATCCAATTATGTATACACACTTATCTCATTCGACAGTCACACCGCTTCCCCAGGGCTTTAAATTCGGTAATAAATGCATTAACCTGACCTAACCATTTTTCCCACCCTCCACCAAATGTTGAACGCTTTTTTATCTCTCATTAAACGCGTCGCATCATCTCCTCTCTATGTGATACACAAAACAAATTTCAAAAACACGAGGTTCAAATACGTGATATTAAACTACCGTAAACTATGCAGATTACATAAATAATTAACGATTAACTATTCATATATTAAACGGCTAAGTATGTGCCCGAAACTTTAACATTCTACTAGCTGCACGTGGAATAATGTATACAACAACAGCTTAACAAAAATAAACCCATATTTACAACTTTTGTTTAAGAACGGCTGAACAATGTATTATAATAACATTAACAGAGTAAATTTAATTAGGATAGTGCTAGGTGCTAGGGGAACATTGTTAAAAAATTTTCTGGTTCATCTATTCTTTTCCAATAATTAATACCATTCCCCATACAGTTTTCAGTTTTCACCAAAATACACTTACGCTTACTCTAACGTTTAATATTACGAATGCGATACTCACAACGGATCTGCTACACTCAAGTTCAGGTTTCCAACAGGATAGGTGGACTTATAAATATGGAGCCTATCTACACTCCTATGCCACACTCCAAACACGATACTCTAACGACGTATCCCCATCCACATCGAAAGAGGAACCAAGAGGAACAAACTGAAAATGACAATCCACTGTTGTTCAAATATCGCTTTCATTCCGAACGACGTCTGGGAAGCAATAACCATTAAAGTTGCGACAGACTCCATCCGATCCCTGTGCAGTCTCAGAATGACCTGTAAGGCTGCACACGATGCGGGAGAGGCCGATATCGTTCACCGGAGTGTTTCCATACCACCCTCGCATGCTACGCCCTGGTGGTGGTGCCTCAAACCGGAGGCAAAGAGATTCTTTGATCGCTGCATGGCAGCTGGCAACCCAGAGCTTCTGTTTCGGGAGGCACTGCGGGAACTCTTCATCAGACGCAACGAAAATGTTGGCATCCAGATGCTGAACAGTGCAACAAGTACAGGCCATGCAGCAGCCAAATACGCACTGAGCATGATGTTGATGCTTCGCACGGACGAAAACGTAGAAAAACAAAAAGGGCTGGAACTGTATCGGGAGCTTGATGCGGCTGGTTTAGTCGCTGGCAGTAACGCGAGGTGCTTTTCAATTCTGACAATATCGTGGCCAGGTGAGGTCCAAATGCCCCGTATAGAAGAACAACACACTGTCTGTGCCTCACCTAGGTGCTCCACCAGGGGCCACATGCCTCTTCTGTATGATTATCGCAGACATGCGGCAGAGCGAAACTCCGTCCATGCTTTCGGCAGGGCCGCTCATATCCCCTGCATCCAGTGTCGCGCAGACTACGACCTGCAAGCCTTCGTCAATCTCCCATGAGTTAATACAATTTAATTACAACCTGCATATTAAACATTAAATAAATGAGTTGCTACAATTGAATTTCCCACTTGTTTTATATTTAGTTTTGATAATTAAGTTTCGAAGTTTATAGATTATTTCATAACATTTTATTTCAACCGAAACCCTGCCCATCATCGAACCAAAATTACGCTACTTTATGCTCCTATCAGAACGACACATGTGAGCCCCACATTCGCTAACTATCCTACCGTTGGAAATATTACTGTTGCAAAATTTTAATTTCCCGTTCAAATCACAGGCACATTTCTCGTTGCCTATAAAAACCACCAAAACCAACCTCCCATCTTAAACATACTCAACCTCTTAAACCTCCCATCTATACTCTCACTTGGAATCTCAACATGGTCCGTGCCAAGAAGAAATACTATGTTGTTTTCCTAGGGAGGGTGCCTGGAATCTATAGTTCCTGGCCGGCCTGTCATAGGCAAGTTAACGAATTTAGCGGCAACCTCCATAAGTCTTACGAAACCTTCGATGAAGCTCGTTTGGCGTTCGAACAATTCGTATCTGCCAAACAATTACAGACTCAGCTCACCAACAATGGTTCTCTAGTGCATCCAATGCATGCAACATCCATTCGACACAACCCGTCACAGATCCCTGACCAACTACTCCCTTTCGACCAAGGTATACAGGAGCAACGTCAAATTGAAGGAGGGGACAACCACTCAACTGTCCGTCAAAGCAACCGATCCAACCAGAGCCGCCGCCAACTAAATCCCTACCACTTTATCCTGTTTATCTTCGTAACCATCCTCGTCCTATTCTTAACTCTGGTTAGGTGGTAGGCTCCTCTTAACCTTACTTATAACAACACCTACAAGCATGTGTTACCTGGTTTGTAGCAGTCTTACTTTCCACTGTCTTGCCTTGTTTACTTTTTAACGTATATTCTATTGTATTAATTAGTCTAATGCTCACTTCACGCATAACATCAGCTTATTATTCGAGGTGAACTGTTATTAACTCAGCGAAGTCTAGTTTTTCATACGTGATTTTAGCAACTTAAGCCCTTAATCCATTTACCCTCCTCCTCTGTTCAGGACATGTGAACATTTGCCGGTATATGCAGGCTAAGATTTATAGAAATCGACAAATTTAATTTGAAAAGCGATGATTTTTTGTTCATTCTGATTTTTTACATTCCTAGTATGATAGAACGTAACGTTACTGACGTTTTGATAAAACTTCTATTTTTTTACAATATAAAAAGACAAAACGTCGTTATTGAACAATGAAAGATTGCTTCTAATTATGAAAAGCGACTACGTCATACGCGTTTTGTTAAAAAGACAAATTTGTTATACTGAAAACAAAATAACTTACCCAATGTAAGTCACGACAAAAAACCACAAGAATCATACGATCTGGTGCAATTGGGGATTGAGAATGACACACATTTAATTAATGATAATAATTTGAGGAATCACACACAGCTACAAAAAATCTTTATAAACTGAAAACTGCTATAGGAAATGCAAACTGCATAAAAGATTATTTCGTAGTACAATGCAACCATGCAAGTAAGGGAAAAAAACGACTACATTCTTTACCCACTCTATGACACCTACAACTAATACGCAGAGATTGCTGCATAAAAACATGAAGACGGGAAAAAGATAAAAAACTTCCATCACAAACACAACTGCTTCACTTCCTAAAAGCTGCGTGAAAATGTATAGCACAAAGTAGAGGTGTAATTCATCTTTCAGCCCGACTGGGAAGTAGAAAACGAGAGTTGATGAAATGGACGTGAGGAAAAGGAATGGCATGACATGAATTTTCCAAGTTAAAACACCTCCATGATGGTTAGATTATTGACAGTCATGGATCCGATTGAGACTGTGTTTCTTCATTGAAGCGAAGTCTAAATACAAATAAATTCCGTACAACCCGGTTGTAACATGAATAGGAAACAGACATTTCTTTTATAGTTTCACCATTCTGTAATGAATTGGAGAAGATCTTACACCAACCCCCTGTCATGAAAGTGACACATTTGAGTTAAAAGTGTTGAAAATTTAAGGCATGTTTGGAAATCTAAAAAAATATCAACCGAAAACAACAATACAGAACATAAAGTTGGCGAAAACTAAGTCCAAAACAGCTAAAGTGGTTCATCGGCTTCTGTATTTTCTTCATCAAATAAGAAGAATAGTTTTGAAAGGGACAATAGAAAGTCAAAGGAGGTTCTTTAAACGATTCATAAAAATATATAAATTTTCAAAAAAAGGGAAGAAGAAACATTGGCATAACGATGGGAAAAACAACAAAAAAAAAACAAGAACAAAACAGAAGCATACCTGAACCGGATAAGCATAGAAGACAAACATGGGTTCCAGCCAACACAGCAAACCGTGTCTTTGCCTTCCACTAAACAAAAAACAAAACCCGTGGTTTGTTTTACATAGCAAAACAGAAAGAACCAGACTTGAACCTTCAAACAATGTAAAAGAACAGAAGCAACCGAACCTATGCTTGTCACTAAAACTGAAGAACCAAGGCAAAGCAATGCAGGAAGATGCAACATTAGTCTGATGCTAATAAAGCTTTCACTGCAATAAAACTAGCAAAACTGAACAAAAAAATGGGCCACAAGAAGATACACAATCTAAAGAAATCTAAAGTAACGTTAAATTCAGTAAGTTTATTTCCAACAGAGAAAAAAGGATGAATATATACAGCCTCATGGCCCCAGCGAGGTCAACAAACACAGTCACCTGTTCGGCATGTCACGTGAATGAAATTTATAAGGTACAAAAACTGAAACAACATGGCAACAACATATATGTACCTCTCCAACAAAATCTCCTTTTCATGTTGCGCAGAATGTAAATCCCGTTTCTGAAATTTGGTCACTTTAAATTGCTTCGCTGTTGCCCTCCCTCCTGACGAAAACAGGATTTATAGCCAAAGACGACGGTACATGTCGGCATAAACTTTGCATTCTTCCCCGTATTTTCCAATGCGCGCACGCAAGATTTTCTAATCCCCCGTTGTGGGCCTCGTCCTCGGGAAGTCAGCGAGAAATACATGCACATCAAAAAAAATTTCACTGTATATATTATTTCTATTGCGTAAATTTTCGACGGCAAAAGAGATTATAAATCATATCAGTTTCAATTTCCTGCATTCCTATTGGATTTTCGTGCTAACAACAATCATTATAGACCATGTTGGCAACATCACGAGGTACCATCGAATTTCTTAAAACAGAAATTTTCGAGTATCCTGCGGAAACAAATATTGTTAGAGCTACCAACCGGGATAAAATAGAAGTAAAATGGAGCAAGAAAAAAAATGATAGTGTTTGACTGAAAGAACGCTGAGACAGAGTTGTAGAGTGATCGGAACTAAAGCAAGAGTTTCTCGTGGCATTTAACTACAAAGGAGAATCCAAATTTAAATCCGCGGTGATTCGTTTGGCTGCCTGCGAAATTGATTACTCAAGTTTCAGAGGTTTCCATGGTGATCACCATCATATGAATCGGAAAACTATTTCCCATACAGCGGTCATCTTCATGGAAACTTATCAAACTTGAATAATCAATATCGGAGTCACTCAAATGAATCACTAGGAATTTGAATTTAAATTCCCCGTTATTCTCAAAAACAACGAAATAATCTTGCTTTAACTCCGATAAGTATACAACTCCGTAACGACCTTCATTCAAACAAACGCTAAAATCTTCTCTCTACCTCCATTTTACTTCTATTCCATCCCCAGCTGGTAGGTCCAACAATATTCAAGTTTTCAAATTACATTACAATATTTCTTTTATCTCTAACTGGCATAATAAAACATAACCAAAAAGCCAGCAACTTCTGATGCAACATGAAACAAACCAAATCATCAACTTATTCACCATTTTCGGGCACCAAACAACTATTTGTGAATTTATTTAGCAGCACTAATCCCCTTCTTAATTAATTATTTAATAATTGTAAGGCAATCATCAACTGATTCAAAAAAATAAATGACACAAGGACAAACTTCAACGTCACTCACCTCGCCAATTGATACACACGAACTGAATGGCCTATGGCAGAACAATATTGGTTTTGCATCCAGATCTCTCATCCCATACATTACGGCAGTATTCTATAACAAAAAATTTATATAAAATAAATTCAAAAAACGAATAAGCTCATTCATAACGAAAATTAGAACTTCAGGATCTCCGAATACAGGTGGTTATACTTACAGTTTTTCCAAGGTCTGGGTGTGCTTCCTACACTTGTCCCACCACACTGCACACTCGATCGGTAATCGCTGACATAAACACTCGGGATTTCATCCACCTAATACAACCGACTTCCAGATCCGTCGGAAGGCATCTCTCTCAGCCTCTATCAAACAGATTTCAGATTAACCAAATTTAGAGGAAGTTTGACATCAACAAAGATAAAGATCACACACCTGAATGGGAGAAGATGGGCCCCACAACTTACGTAGCAAACAACAACGGCAACCCATTTCTATCCGTATCATGCATGCAGCTGGAACTACTAGATCTGCCAGGTATTAAGTTTCAATTACAAACACTGTTAATGACAATCAATCGGCTATTTGAAACAAAATAAAATGACAAATTCAGAGAAATGCAAAAATTCAAAAACCATGATATCAATAACAATTACCAGGAAATTCAAAGAAAACTACACTGCATTACACACCAAACAAAAAAAATCGTTCAAATTAATACCTAACTTGGAGCCTCCATATCTGGAGTCGAACGGGTTCGGTTCGCCGGTATGCCACTGTTGGGAGGGGATGGTCCACGCTTCTTCTTCGCTCTCCGGCGCTGCTTGGACGCGGTTCTTCAACGGGACTCCCATGGGATTAGGGGGCGTCGGTTCCTGGGACTGGGAGTGGCTGTGAGGTGCTGCTTCCACGCGACTTGGACGGTTTGCGAGGGACTAGGATGACTGCGTGGGGTTGGGTATCGCGTTTAGAGAGCGGGGTTTCTAGTTTCTTCTACCATGGCTACGCTAGGTTACGACTAATGATATTTAGGTCATCAAATGGGGGTGGGACATGGTTTTTATACCTGACCCGATCCAACATCAACAACCAGGCCCATGCCTTTTACTCCACAAAAAAACCAACTCCATGCTACCACTCTCCACTACCGCGCTGGCTTAATAGCTGCGGCTCAACTCCATAATTTAACAACACACCACAGCTGCCCCCAATCTCAATAAATTCCTGTGGGTTTTGCTGGTCACCTTTTCAATAGGTTTTGGGAACACCTTGCACCCTTTTTCTATCATTCTACACCATAATAATCCCAATAAATCTACACCCTCAACATTTTTAATGATATATCTCAAGGGTACTGCACCCTGAATCACCAAAAATCCAAAAAAGTGGACTGGAGCATCTGAAAACTTTCCAATATTTTATCCTAAAAATAACATAAATGTGTTTTCTTTTTTAAACATCTTTATCTTATAATAATCGAGCGGTGAAATTAAATATTACCCCATGCAATGATGGCTAATAATTTAGTCTACAGTGCGTTAGATTTGACTACCTGCAGAGATAATGCCTTGAGATTTATAGAGTTTAACCCAAAAAAAAAAGGTTTTAATTTTAATGTATTGATATATTTTTGTAATTAAATAACATTTTTGACATTGTATACAAAAGTTAATTCTTTTAATCATATATACTATCCATATTTCTCTAAAAAAATAAATTTTAACAATAATAGTTAATAATGGATCGAAAATCAATATATTAGATGCATAAAAATTCATATATTTTATTTGCTAGTTTAAATCTTTGGTAGAGACAATTTTATAGCGTGTTATCAGAATTGTTATGATTAAAAAATTTAGAATTTAATATTTGTATTTTTAAAAGGAAAACAATCTATTTAAAAAAAAAGTCGATACAAATTTATGTTTTAAATTAAAAAAAAAAAGACTTTTGCATAAAAGAATATGATAAGCATATATAATAATTGATATATCTCTATTTTTTAATTTTTTAATATTTTTTAATTTTATAAATAATTTGGATTGATTCAAAACATAGGAGCATGCCAAAGAGGAGCAAGCAATATACAAAATAGAGCAGCATATGTGTCCCCTTATCACATCTACATATAGGGCACCTTCACAGTTTTACAAACCACACAAATTTGTTGTTTTTTATTTTGATTGCATGCAGCCATGCATCTTCCTTAATAATTAATTAATAATATATTAATTTTGTTACGTTACCAACAATATTTTTGTCAATTTTTATCAATTCTTATTTGTAACAGTATTTTATGAAATGTGTCTAATAAAAATATAATTTTTATAATTATATTTAATAAAATATTTTTATAAATGTATTTTTTGAATATATCTTTTTATACATATATTTAAAATATAATAATTAATTATTATTATTATTAAGTTGACAGATAATATATTGATATTTATACTTTTTCATAATAAAATATAATAACTCTACATTATTTTGATATATATGCTTTGACCGTTACAAATGTATAGGAAACGCGTCATATTGTAAGTCGTCAATTGATCTTAGCTTAGCTGTCTGAGGTGATAGTATTTGACTTGTTGGTCAACGATGACATTGATGATAGATAGGCGTCACATATAATAAATGTTAATTGTATGAATATATTTGAGTTTGACTTTTATATTCATTCTAAGCTTTTGCAGCGAAAAATGATAAACAATCAGCAATTTTTATTAACCTTAGAACATATTTTTAATTAATATTTTATTTTTATATTATTAAAATTTAAATTTTAAAATTTATTTAACATTATATTTTTATATTAAAATATTATTTATATATAAATATATATAATTTAATTTATTTTTAATATATATTTATATTTTAATATATATTTTATACTAATAATTAATTTTAATAACTGATTTAAATTATTTAAATGTTAGTTTAAAATAATATTTTTTTGGTCATGAAACAAATATGCTAAGATCGATTTATTGGTGATAAGTTATATTAGTATGGAACCTGCAAAATCCATGCATGCACGTAGAAATAAATAATTAAATAATATAGAAAGATAGATAATATTAATATCTGTTGGCCCAAGCACTTTTTGAAATTGAGAAAGGCATGATTGACCGCTAGCCAGTGTTCGCCGTTTTGAGACCAATGGATCAAAAATTCAAAATATTAATATAATAAAAAAAATCATTCATGTAATTAACATAAGATGTATGTTAAGGTGGTTAAGTTATGATTCCTAATATACTAAAAACGATAAAAAAATAATATTTAATAAATTTTAAATATTTTATTTTTATTTTATATATTTTATTTTTTATTTATAAAATTAAGTTAAATAATTTAGACACAACAATAAAAGGCCCCATAAAATCCACCTTAATATAATTGGTTTTATCATTTGGCTGCTATGATTAAATGCTCAGCCGCAATTGACCATATGATGTAAGTAGAGATTAAATTACTTGCAACACAAGGTAATGAAAATATGTAGCAATTCATAAAATCAAATTAAAGTACGTAGTTATCTAGAACATGTTTGTTGTTCAACAATAAAATAGTAGATAAGAATAAGGAATATTAATTCTTTTCATCAGTTAATTATTCTTGTACCAAATTAAATTAAGAGGTTTAGGACTTATATTTCGATCAAATTCGGTGTCTTAGAAAATTTGAGAAGCATATATATTAGAGGTATAAACAAGTGGCCTTCATTTCTAGTGACCAATAACTAACATACAACAAAGAAGCTAAGAACATATCATATATTCTCTCTAAGATGCAAGGCCAAAGAAAGATAATAGATAGAATACAATTCAAATTGCAACTGGAAAGTGGAAAGTTACGAAGAAAATTCAGAGAACGAACCATGCATGCATATGTATTATAGCATTATAATTCTGACTATATGCAAATGGGAAATTAAAATTGAACAAATAAATATAAGTGTATAAAATAAAGCTTTTGGCACGTGGTCAAGCATCAACGTAACTATTGATGGTCTTAATCCATGCATGGAGGTCATGTCTCTCTATTTGTCGTTATAAGCCCAATTTCAAGTTTCATATATGATTTTTATCATACTTTCCCTTAAATTAATTATATAAAATATACATGATAATTTTCTATGATAGGTTTTCATTCGATTTTTTCTTCCTTCAAAATTTTCAAAAGTGGTAGTTACATTTTTTATGTTACTGATCATACTATTATTACGCAATTCCTATTCCACCGCCGAAGTATATATATGACCAATGCAGTCCAACTTTTGGAATATGTGACACAAGTGTGATGACTAATTAAATAAAGTTTGATATTTGTTGTACACAATTTATCAGCAACTTATAAAAGGAATTATCCAAAGCATTTTATTAAATATTTTAAATTTCATATTATTAAGTGCATAGCTAGTGTTTATATATATATATATATATATATATATATATATATATATATATATATATAATAAGAGCAACTATAAACAACCAACTTGTTTTTTGTAAGTTATTAATATTCAGTCAATCGGTAAAATAAATTTTTAATTATTTATGATATTTTTTAATTTGATAATCTATCACAAATTTAAATTTTATTTAAAAATTTATTATTAATTAATAAATTATTATATACATAATACAAAATATAAATTATTAATATTTATTTAAATAATAAATAAATTAATCACATTACGAACTAAATCAATTCAATCAGTAGAATAGGTAAACATATGTTTTATTGGTGAAATAAATAAAGCATGAGAATATATAGTTCTCTATATTATTTGATATTCCATGGCCATAATAATGCCAAATCAGCACTAATAATATACCCTACACAACGCATTCTTAGCCACTTGTACGTGCGTGGTGAAGCGTCAAATCAATCTCCACAATATTGACAAGTTCTAATTGGCTGCTTATGGGACAGCCTTCAAAAATTAAAGTCAAACGAGACCTCCCATATTTCCATGGTTTAGCTCATCAAATCAACAAAATAATACTTTATTATTATTATTAAATGATATGATTCTAACTTGTGAACCAATTAGAAAAGTATTACAAATAGTGACTTTGAAATATCAACACGTAAATTGCATGCTTTACAGTTATAAGTTCCAACAACCAATATCTCCTTCTTCGCTCTATATAAAGAAGCTACGTTTAGGACATCAAACACAACATTTTCAAATCAACCTCTAAACATATACATTAAACCTCATCAAATACGTCTTAGATCTTAACATTATTGGGCATAAAAGTTCAATGGCAGCAATGCGTTTGCTCTTCAATTTTCTCATTGTTCCCTTCTTTCTATCAACTTTTGTTTATGCCTATTCTTCAAATGATGTTAAACATTGGTGTAGCCAAACCCCAAACCCTCAACCATGTGAGTATTTCTTGACCAACAACCCTAATCACCAAACCAAACCTATTAACCAAAAAACTGACTTTCTCAAGATTTCATTACAACTTGCTCAAGAGAGAGCACTCATAGGCCATGCAAATACTCTTTCACTTGGCACAAAGTGCCGCAACCAACTTGAAAGAGTTGCATGGAATGATTGTGTTGACCTCTATCAACAAACCATTCAAAAGCTCAACAAAACCCTAGATCCTAACACCAAATGCTCCCAAGTTGATGCCCAAACATGGCTTAGCACTGCTCTCACAAACCTTGAGACATGCAAAGCTGGCTTCTATGAACTTGGTGTTCAAGACTATGTCCTTCCTCTAATGTCCAACAATGTTACTAAGTTGCTAAGCAACACTTTGGCTCTTAACAACAATGGTGAATCTCATCAACAGCCAAGTTACAAAGATGGATTCCCAACATGGGTCAAGCCTGGTGATAGAAAATTGTTACAAGCATCTTCTCCGGCATCTCAAGCGAATGTAGTGGTGGCCAAAGACGGATCCGGAAAATACACAACAGTTATGGCAGCCATAAACGCAGCACCAAAGAGTAACAGTGGAAGGTATGTGATATATGTGAAGGGCGGGATTTACAACGAGCAAGTAGAGATAAAGGCAAATAATATAATGTTGGTGGGAGATGGCATTGGAAAAACCATAATCACTGGCAGCCAAAGTGTGGGAGGAGGCACCACAACCTTCCGTTCCGCCACCGTTGGTAAGTAGAAGAAAATCCTTCAAATCATCTTTGTTTTTCTTTCCTTTACTTTGAACAATACTAAACTTTGTGAGTTTTTATTTTTCTTTTAATTTTGACAGCTGTTACTGGAGATGGATTTATTGGTCAAGGCATGACATTTAGGAACACAGCAGGTGCAGGAAATCATCAAGCTGTTGTATTGCGTTCTGGATCTGACTTATCAGTTTTCTATCAATGCAGTTTCGAAGGTTATCAAGACACATTATATGTTTATTCTGATAGACAATTCTACAAACAATGTGATATTTATGGTACTGTTGACTTTATCTTTGGTAATGCTGCTGTGGTGTTCCAAAACTGTAATCTATATGCAAGAAACCCTCCAAACAAAATTAACACCATCACTGCACAAGGAAGAACCGATCCAAACCAAAACACTGGAATTTCCATTCACAATTGTGTGGTTACAGCTGCATCAGATTTGAAAGCAGTTCAAAGCTCCGTTAAAACTTATCTTGGAAGGCCATGGCAACAATATTCAAGAACCGTGTTCATGAAGAGTTCTCTTGACAGTTTGATTGATCCAGCAGGTTGGTTGGAATGGAATGGTAACTTTGCATTAACCACATTGTATTATGGAGAGTACATGAACACAGGACTTGGATCTTCAACTGCAAACAGAGTTAAATGGGGAGGTTATCATGTCATAACCAATGCTGCTGAAGCTTCAAAATTCAGCGTTGCAAACTTCATTGCTGGCAACTCATGGCTACCATCCACCCGTGTTCCTTTCACTGCTGGTCTTTAAATATTTTTCTTTTTCTTATATATCTCTTCATTATTTTATTATTTTTTATTGTTTCGTTAATATACATTGATTTCTAAATGTTGTACAAGCAAATACACTAGGAAATACTTTCATTTCATTGTAATTGTTTTCATTATTTGTTATAGATTTTGTTTCAGAGTATACACACAAGTAATTCCTTGTGTAAAGTTGTATGAAGTTTATTAAGTTTCACATTCTCTAATATTAAAAGATTAATATTTTTTATAAGTGTGAAATAATTTTTAGGAGCAATGTTAGGTCCATCAATTTTGGTTATTGGTAGCCAGCAAATAGACATCAATGATGATTTAATAGTATGAAATTGGTGTGAAATTTCATCTAATGACTCACCTTTTTTTATTGATTACATGCTGGCCAAAATTCAACAAAACTGCTGCCCCTTAGACTTTCCAATCTTTATTTTTTAAGCTAGTTTTTAGAGTAAATTATACTCAATTAATTTTTTATAAAATTTTTTCGAGCTTCTAAGAATTAATCGTAATAATATTTTTCAATTACTTTATACTTTTTAATTTTATCATAATATGTACATTGAACATTTTTGCTATTCGGATAATTATGTTATATGTTATCATAAAAAATTCAAATTATTATAATTTTTAAAGTGTTAAAATTTGATAAGATTTTAAGTTTAACTAATATGTATTTTGAAAAATATGTCTTAGTCAAAATTTTAATATTTTATTTTAATAAATATATAAAAAATTCGTCAAAAATTTAAACTTTTTTTTTTACAAAATTTTTCAATTAATAGTATTAATATATGTCATTTTACGGCTAAATTAATAAGATATGAAAATAACTTCTTTTAGTGGCCCACTTAATTAATAAAATTTTAGGAACTTTGTTGGACCTTTAAAGGGTAAAGTCAATACTCAATAGTCATATACTTTTTAGGGGAAACCACTTAATTATCAATTGACAATTTGACATCGAGCATACAATAATATATAATCTAGCACGTTCATGTTTGAAAAATTAAGCAGGTCATTTTGTAACAAGAGGTCTGATTATATCACCAAGTCAAAAGTTCCTTCATTATTATCTTTCCGTATGTTTTTATTATGTCACCATGCATAAATATAACATTAAATAACAGTATTGTAGCACTTTCACATCCTCGCTTTATATCTTAAATCGTTATTTTTTTTTTGGTTGAATTCTGTACTTTTAAGGGAATTTTCTAACAAAATAAAGTATATCAAATGCAAGACGCCTTAAAAAAATTAATTATATTTGATATATATTATTACATGTTTTAAAATTTTAATTATTTTCCCTCTTTTAAAAAACAGATTAATTATTTGATATATATTACATGTCTTAATCAATTTTAATTGATTATTCCTCTTTTAAAAATAATCTATTCATATATCAATAGGCCAAATGTTGAAGTTTTCACATAATTAAGATGGTTCATAAATATAAATAGATGAACAATTAATCGGCAACTAAAACAAATATCGATATAGAATATAGGTTGAAATATAAATATATATTTAAAATGAGTTAAAAATATATGTATTCATATATAACTATATAATTATTGATTTTTGTATACATGTAATAATTTTATGGAAGAAATGATTGTAATGAAATTATCTCTCTAAAAATGTTAGAATATTAGATACAAAATACATAGATGATTAATTGATTATATATATAAGTTTAGCTTGTATGAATTGATAGTATAAAATATTTTATATAGTCGTATAATCAATTCATTGTTTTGAATGACTATTCATGCAATCAATGTAAAAAATAGTTATTTTTACTAATATAATGTTATATAATTGGATGCACGTATAAGACTATTTTATATTGACAGTATATTAAAATTTATTTTTTTAATATATCTTTTTCATAATTTTTTTTAAAACGTGAATATTGTAGATATTTATTTAGTATTACGTTAATTAGAATTGTTATTTGGAGAAATTATAACAACAAGAAAATCTAAATTTTTTATCATAAAAAATTCTAGCATTATATTATAAATTCACTTATACTACTAGGAAGAGTAATAATTGAGAATCCTAATTCATTCTCATAATTGTCTTTTTAATATTTAAAAAAAAATTAAATATATATATTTTTTAAGAAACCAAAACAATAAAAAAATTAAAATTTTATTTATTTATGAATTATGACTCTTAGTACCTTTTTTTCAAAGGAAATTCCTCCTTTTTAATTTCATCTATATATGAAGTATAGACTGATAGACACTTCATTGAATTGTGGTATTTATATATCGAACACATTTTAAGCACGATACTTATTAATACTCATCAGACACGCATGTCTGTTGTGTCTAATTGTGCTTTAATAAAAAGTAAAAAATTATTTTTTGGACACGTTTAAAATTATTTAAATACTATCATATATCAACATATCTAATTTTATTCTTAACTTGTATTTTTGAAATAAATTTAAAAATAGTATATATATTATTATTAATATAAATCAAATATTAAAATATTATTATTATAATTTATCTAAAAACTATTATATATATATATATATATGTTTTATAAAATTTTAAAATTTGTATCTTGATATGTCTTATACGAGTTATATCTGTGGGTGTTTCATCCGTTAAACGGCATCTGGCAATTTAATAGTCAAAAATATTCCTTTACAAAATTCAAACATGATTGGCCTCAGCCCCGGCCCTCATCATTTTATTCTACGGTACCAACTAAATAAGTAGTCCCAAATAGAAATGCAATGGATTTAGAACTCATAAAGTTCTTTGGCTTTCTTTAATTTATTTGAATTTAAAATTGAGTATATATTCTCCTTCGCAGTCGTTGCCAGCAATTATTTTGGTCATAAACTAGCTTCAACCCTTTAATTATTTTGGAAAACATTATAAACAACTAAAAATTCATACAAATTTTAATGCAAGAATAATGTGACATACAATATCACTGTTATGTAGATGAATAAATAGATTATACCACTTCATATAAATATATAAGGTTGACTTTATATACGATTCAAACATTAACCAACCTTGTCTACCCTCAATGACGACAAATATATATGTTGTGTTAAAAGTGTTGAAGTGTTTTGCTTATAGTAATTATGCTTCTTGATAGAAATTGGATCGAAAAAATTGACATAATGCCGTCAATTAAATCATCATCTTTCTAAGGAGATTGCTAGCATTATTGTTTTAAGATGTCCAGTGTATGTCTATTGGTTGACCGAAAAGTCAAACAAAATGAAAGCTAAGCCTCCGTCAGCATGCCCTATTAATTGACGCGTTTTGTAATGTCTCAAATGTGATGAAGCACTATGAGACGGTCAAAGTCATGCAGGAGAGGAATGTAGTAGGAACAAATCAAAACGTGCCAACTAAATGTTTAATTAATTGAAGAAACGAAAATGTGTGCTAGGAAAAGTAGAAAGTGGGTGCCTCACATGAAGTTGCATGAAGTGATTCAATTAAATAGCGCTAACAACCACTTCTTCCATATCCTCTATATATAGCTACCAAAATTACGACAACAAACTCTATCAACAAATTCCAAACCAATTCAAAACTTATTGCATTACTTAAAAAGCCTTAACCCATTCTTCTCAAATCATCATCACATCCTTATTATTATGGAAGCTATTCGCTTAGTGATAACACTTGTATCATTATCCCTTCTTCTTCAAACCTTTGTTAATGGATATTCTTCAAATGATATTAAACATTGGTGTAGCCAAACCCCAAATCCTCAACCATGTGAGTATTTCTTGAGCAATAACCCTAATCACCAAAACAAACCCATCCACCAAAAATCTGATTTTCTCAAGCTTTCATTGCAACTTGCCCAAGAGAGAGCACTCATAGGCCATGCAAACACTGTTTCACTTGGCTCAAAGTGCCGCAACCAACTTGAAAGAGTTGCATGGAATGATTGTGTTGACCTCTATCAACAAACCATTCATAAACTCAACAAAACCCTAGACCCTAACACCAAGTGCTCCCAAGTTGATGCTCAAACATGGCTTAGCACCGCTCTCACAAACCTTGAGACATGCAAAGCTGGTTTCTATGAACTTGGTGTTCAAGATTATGTCCTTCCTCTAATGTCCAACAATGTTACTAAGTTGCTAAGCAACACTTTGGCTCTTAACAACAATGGGGAATCTCATCAAGAGCCAAGTTACAAAGATGGATTCCCAACATGGGTCAAGCCTGGTGATAGAAAATTGCTACAAGCATCTTCTCCAGCATCTCAAGCCAATGTAGTGGTGGCCAAAGACGGATCCGGAAAATACACAACAGTGATGGCAGCCATAAATGCAGCACCAAAGAGTAACAGTGGAAGGTATGTGATATATGTGAAGGCCGGGATTTACAACGAGCAAGTAGAGATAAAGGCAAATAACATAATGTTGATGGGAGATGGCATTGGAAAAACCATAATTACCGGCAGCCAAAGTGTGGGAGGAGGCACCACAACCTTCCGTTCCGCCACTGTTGGTAAGTAGAAATATTTTGCAATAATTTAGGTTTTTGTTATATATATATATATATATATATATATATATATATATATATATATATATATATATATATATATATATATATATATATATATATATATATATATATATATAACCATTTAAAAAGAGATTCGTATCAATTAATTTCATATGAAATTAATACTTTAAAATTATTAAATAATTATTTAATATATTTGACTAATTTATTATTTAACAATCCAACTGTTAACCGAGAATTTTTATCAATGTATTTTTTTCTATTAATTTAAATTTTGTAGAGAAATGATTTTATGATATTTTTCGGTTAGTTAAAAAATAAATAAGTTTTTTATGATAAATACTTAATCATGTGAATTTTTTTATAATTTTTGCAGCTGTAACTGGAGATGGATTTATTGGTCAAGGCATTACATTTAGAAACACAGCAGGTGCAGGAAATCATCAAGCTGTTGCATTGCGTTCTGGATCTGACTTATCAGTTTTCTATCAATGCAGTTTCGAAGGTTATCAAGACACATTATATGCTTACTCTGACAGACAATTCTACAGAGAATGTGACATTTATGGCACTGTTGACTTTATCTTTGGTAACGCTGCTGTTGTCTTCCAAAACTGTAACATATATGCAAGAAACCCTCCTAACAAAATCAACACCATCACTGCACATGGCAGAACTGATCCAAACCAAAACACCGGCATTTCCATTCTCAATTGTGTGGTTACAGCTGCATCAGATTTGAAAGCAGTTCAAAGCTCTGTGAAGACATATCTTGGAAGGCCTTGGAAGGAATACTCAAGAACTGTGTTCATGAAGAGTTCTCTTGATAGCTTGATTGATCCAGCAGGTTGGTTGGAATGGAATGGTAACTTTGCATTAAGCACATTGTATTATGGAGAGTACATGAACACTGGACTTGGATCTTCAACCGCAAACAGAGTTAAATGGGGAGGTTATCATGTTATTACCAATGCTGCTGAAGCTTCAAAATTCAGTGTTGCAAACTTCATTGCTGGCAACTCATGGCTACCATCCACCCGTGTTCCTTTCACTGCTGGTCTTTAAATATTTTTCTATTTCTTATATATATCTCTTGATTATTTGATTATTTTTTATTTTTTATTTTTTTGGTTAATACACATTGATTTCTAAATGTTGTACAAGCAAATACATTAGGAAATACTTTCATTCCATTGTGATTGTTTTCATTATTTGTTATCGATTTTGCTTAGAGTATACACACAAGTAATTCCTTGTGTAAAATTGTATGAACTTTCTATGGAGCTTTTGAGATTGAATCGTAATAATATTTTTAAATTAATTTACAGTTGGTTTGTTTTTTTTTTTCCCCTTTTTTAAAGATCATTTTAAACTTTTAATTTGTACTTTAGGAAATACAATACATTTCATTATTCTTCATTAGCTTGTATAGATGAGACAATAACATACACATGTTCAGAAGCTATATGTTTAATGTTTCTATACTAAGTTAGAGAACAATCACTCCTGGCCTATCAAGAAAAAGTTCTTAGCATCCATTATATCTGATTCTCAAATCAAACAGTAGTTACGTATTGTAATTTAACTTTCAAGTTGAAGGAATCTAAAGAAGCTTTGAAGATGATGATGATATTGAAGAAGGAAAGCAGAGAAGGGAGCAAATTAAAAGAAATGAAGATCAGAGAAGAGAAGAATTGAATTACTATTATTGTGTTATTGGATTGTGTCAATAAAAATAACTAACTCCTATATATCTATTACAAGTCACTACTTACTTCAATAAAAATCTGCATATGCCATCATTTGATGTAAAATGATCGATCATAAGTAACTTGATCATCAAAGTGTTGTTCTCCAAACAATCATTATCAGCGTCATCTCAGACACATACCAAGAAAATAATAATTAAAAATACAAAAATAAAATTTATCCAAACAGGACTTTGGCATCCCAGTAATCAATCCCTAAAAGAAATATTATTCAAGTGAGAAAAAGAGAAATTACCTTAGTTGACATTAAAAGATCCAACATAATTCATATGCTTTATCTGTAAAAGTATTTTTGACTTATTTAACTTATAAAAGATCATAGAAAAAATATTAACTTATTTTTATACTGGATATGATATGATATGATTTGATTGAGTTTAATTTAAATAACTGTGATTTTTTATTTATATAATATTTTATTTAACTTAAATCTTTATCATAAAATTATTTTTTTTAAATTTAAACTGATAAAAAATATATAAATAATTATATTTGTAATACGTTTTTTTATGTAAGAATTTTTTTTTTAGAAAATTTTTTTTTGGATCAACAAAAATATTTTTAACTCTTTTAATTTATAAAATATCATAGTAATAATATTAACTTATTTTTATACCAAATGTAATATGATATGATTTGACTTGATATAATTTAATTTAATTTGAATGATTATATTTCTGAAAATAAATTTATGTAAATTGCATGCTTCGTTGTTCGATCCAACTCCCAAAAACCAATATCTCTTATGGTGATCCTTGCTAGCTCTATAAAAAAAGGAGCTAAGTTTAGGACATAAAACACAACATTCAAAAAAACAAGATTTAAACACATCATCCTAAAATACTCATTAGATTTCCATCAACCGGCATTGTGATTTCTTAGAGAACATTGAGAAAATTAAGTACAATGGCAGAAATGGGTTTATTATTCTCCAATTTTCTCATTGTTCTCTTCTTTCTATCAACGTTTGCTTATGGTTATTCTTCAAATGATGTTAAACATTGGTGTAGCCAAACCCCAAACCCTCAACCATGTGAGTATTTCTTGAGCAATAACCCTAATCACTTTCACAAACCCATTAAGCACAAAGGAGATTTTCTCAAGCTTTTATTGCAACTTGCTCAAGAGAGAGCACTCATAGGCCATGCAAACACTCTTTCACTTCACTCAAAGTGCCACAACCAACTTGAAAGAGTTGCATGGAATGATTGTGTTAAGCTCTATCAACTAACCATTCATAAGCTCAACAAAATCCTAGATCCTAACACCAAGTGCTCCAAAGTTGATGCTCAAACATGGCTTAGCACTGCTCTCACAAATCTTGAGACATGCAAAGCTGGCTTCTATGAACTTGGTGTTCAAGACTCTCTTCTTCCTCTAATGTCCCACAATAATCTTACTAAGTTGCTAAGCAACCTTTTGGCTCTTAATAACAAGGGTGAATCCCATCAAGAGCCAAGTTACAAAGATGGATTCCCAACATGGGTCAAGCAAGGTGACAAAAAATTGCTACAAGCATCTTCTCCAGCATCTCAAGCCAATGTGGTGGTGGCCAAAGACGGATCTGGAAAATACACAACAGTTATGGCAGCCATAAACGCAGCACCAAATTATAACAGTGGAAGGTATGTGATATATGTGAAGGCCGGGATTTACAACGAGCAAGTTGAAATAGAGGCAAATAATATAATGTTGATCGGAGATGGTATCGGAAAAACCATAATCACCGGCAGCCAAAGTGTTGGGGGAGGCAGCACAACCTTTAATTCATCCACTGTTGGTAAGTAAAAACATCTTTGTGACTAGCCGTTAAAATTTATTAGAGGATAATTAGTAAAACATATCAAATTGTTAATTCTCAGCTATCATTTTCATGTGATAATAACTTTATTTATAGGTATTATGGGAGAAGGATGTATTGCTCAAGGAATCACATTTAGAAACACTGCAGGTGCAGCAAATCAACAAGCTGTTGCATTGCGTTCTGGATCTGACTTATCAGTTTTTTATCGATGCAGTTTTGAAGGTTATCAAGATACTTTATTAACTTTATCTGACAGACAATTCTATAGAGAATGTGACATTTATGGCACTGTTGACTTTATCTTTGGTAATGCTATTGTGGTGTTTCAAAATTGCAACATATTTGTAAGAAAGTATCCAGAAACAACGAACACAATCACTGCACAAGGAAGAATTGATGCAAAACAAAACACTGGATTTTCCTTTGTCAATTGTGTGGTTACAGTTGCACCAGATTTGAAAGCAGTTCAAAGCTCTATGAAGGCATATCTTGGAAGGCCATGGCAAAAATATTCAAGAACAGTTTTCATGAAGAGTTATTTTGATAGCTTGATTGTTCCAGCAGGTTGGTTGGAATGGAATGGTGACTTTGCATTAAGTACTTTGTATTATGGAGAATACATGAACACAGGTCCTGGATCTTCAACCACAAACAGAGTTAAATGGGGTGGTTATCATGTCATAACCAATGCTGCTGAAGCTTCAAACTTCACCGTTTCAAACTTCATTGCTGGCAACTCATGGCTACCATCCACCGGTGTGCCTTTCACCGCTGGTCTCTAGATATTTTTTCATCATTTATATCTCTTGATTTGTTTGTTTTTTCTTTCCTTTTTATCTTTGGTTTAAGATCATTTTAAAGTTTTACTTTGTACAAGCAAATACTTTCGGAAACACAATTCATTTCATTATTGGATTGATTTTATTCTTCATTAGTTTGTATTGATGAGCACAATCATGGTAGCTGGCTCAACTACTTAACAGAATCATCACTCCTATGCAAGGTTCTGAAAATCGGATCGAATCGGTCGATTCGACCGGTTTACCTGTGAATTGGCAATGCAAGCGGTCTGGTCTTTTTTCAATAACCGCTTGTGAGAAAATCGCTGAAAAAAACTGGTGAATCGGCCAAAAAAATTGGCCGATTAGGTCGGACTGGTGACCGGCCGGTTCTTCAAAACGACGCCATTTTTAATTGTTTTAAAAAATAAAACCTGATTACCCGACCCGACCCAGTTGTGAAAACCACCCTTCTTCCCCCGACCCCATTCATTCATCTAAGTCTCACAGTGAACCCTAGCACTCTGAAGTCCGAAGCATTTCCAGCCCAGTAGCCCTCCATTCGTCGTCGCTGCGGTTCTCAAGTCGTCAGCGCCACCGCCGTCGCCTGGTCCTCAGCACCAGTAGCCCTCCATCATCGCCTGGTTCCCAGCCCAGTAGCCCTCCATCGTCTTTGCTGGCCTCTTGAACCCAGGTGAGTGACGCGTCGTCTTCATCTTCTCTAAACTTCCTCTTCAATTTTTGTTCCATAATATTAATTCTTCAATTCATCTTGGGTTTTGGGCCTGCGTTCTTTGTTCTTCGCCTCTTCGATCCTTTTCGGTCTTCAATGTTTTCACCCTAGGAGTTTTTTTTCCTCAATTGATAGTTTGATACAGAAACATGAAGACGTTCTTAGTTTACCCGTTACGCAATTTTTGTTCAATTTATTGCTGTTTTAGTGTTTTGCACTTTTGCTGCTTTGTAATTGTTAATTTGTTACTCTGTTTTAATTTGTTACTTTGTAATTGTTAATTTGTTCTTCTGTTTTGTTATGTTGAAAAGTGGAAACTTACTCTGTTTTGCAATATTGTTGAATGGTTGAATGATGTATGGTGAATCTTGCCCAATTTTTGTGTTCTAGGTTCAAGTTAGCTTCCGGAACTTGTGGGCTCAAGCTATTGAGCATGTGAGTATGGTAAGAACACCCTAACCCTAGCTCAATATTGTTTTGGTAATAGAAAACTGAATTGGAACATGTATATATGTATTAGGTGTAGGTTAAGTGGGTGTTTATGCATTGGAATTGAATTGGGATTACTTGGAGGTTTGTTGGTGACAAAGGCTTGTTTTGGGACTGTTTGATTGAGCTTGGAGGGGCTGTAATTGTGCGTTGTGAGGCTGCCTTGGTGAATTAAGTGATCGGCCAAGGTATGGTTTAAGTTTCGCACGTTTAATATTTATGGTGTTGCAAAAACTTAGGTTAGAAGAACCATAGGATAAGTTGAATTTGTTAATAGTATTTAATGAGTAGCTTTGTGTTGTTTTCGCGTAAATGTTGATGAACATAAATTGGGATGATGAGGTTATTAATTTCATGTTGTTGGACTTGCTTATAATGAGTTGTGTTGATATTGATATTGATGAATTATGATTGGTAATTGTTAATAAATAGTTATTATGTTAAGTTGATGGATTAATGTGTATGAAGGGTTGATTTTATTAAGGGCATTTAAATTGGTATATGTTGATGAGAGGTTGATAAATATATGATGAAAGTTGGTATAAGTGAAATTTTGAAATGAACAATGAAGGGTTGTTGATGTATGAGGTAAGAGTGAGTAATCATTGATGATCAAGGTTGGTTAAGTTGATTAAAGTTTATATTGGCAATGGTTGTTGATAAATTGAGTGGACATGGCATTACAATGTAGGTTTAAATGGTAAGAAACTTAAGTTGGTGAAAATGAGGTTTTGTTGAAAGTGGTTAAAACCAAATTTTGATGAACTTTGGACGTCCATAATATTCTCCTCAAATTTTGGATTGAATTGTGGTTTGTTTTAAGTAAAAGATGGTTTTAAGGGCTTTTAATTGATATTAATTTTGTGAAAAACAGAATTTCGTAGAGAAAGTTATAGACGTTACAAGTTATGTGTATAAAGCTGTGTTGCAGGGTGGCAAAGTTGGCTGCAGAATGCTTCTGGGCATTCTGCCCATTTTTTTAAAGATTCGCCATCCACGTGTACACGTGGCGTAGAATTTTGGCGATGCATGCACGAGAGGCATGCGTACTGATAAATCCCGATTTTGTGGTTTATCTTGTGATTATTTTGGGGGATTTTATTACCTTTTCTCACATTTATTCAATGAAATAGCATGGTTTTGTAATTCTCTCTTGAATTGTGCTTAAA
The DNA here is from genome assembly GCF_003086295.3 of Arachis hypogaea. NCBI lineage: Eukaryota > Viridiplantae > Streptophyta > Magnoliopsida > Fabales > Fabaceae > Arachis > Arachis hypogaea. The sequence continues at coordinate 94,943,221 of NC_092037.1, read as the reverse complement.
TGTAAAAACATGCTTTTTAGGTCCTAAAATGGTGATTTTAATTCACTTTAATTCCATTCGATGGCTTGATGTGTTTGATGAGAGATTTCAGGTCCATAAGGCAAGTATTGGATGGAAGAAATGAAGAGAAAAGTATCCAAAGTGGGAGAACTCATGAAGAAATGAAGGAACTGTAAAGCTGTCAAGCCTGACCTCCGCACACTCAATCGACCATAACTTGAGCTACAAAAATCCAAATGAGGCGGTTTTAGTTGCGCTGGAAAGCTAACATCCGGGGCTTCAAAATAATATAAAATTTGCTATATGTTGCATCGCGTTCAGGGGCGCGTACGCGCACTTTGCGCGCGCGTGCCGATGCTGTCTGTGGCCCACTTTAATGAAATCGTCCCCAACGATTTTGCAGCTCATTTTGGGCCCAATCCAACTCATTTCTGATGCTATTGAAGCCAAGGATTGAAGAAGAGTCAACACACTTAGTCATAGTTTTAGTTTTTATCATGTTTTAGGTTAGAATTCTAGAGAGAGAGAGGCTCTCTCCTCTCTTTAGATTTTAAGGTAGTTTTAGTTAATTCTTCTTGAATCCAAGTTTTAATTCTTGTTTTGATTTAGTTTCTCCTTTTAATTTTTTGTTATTAAATCTCTACTCTTCTAGTTTTACTTGTCATTTCCTTTATTTTGTTCTCTTTTATGTTTATGAACATTGTTGAATCTTAATTTTCTTTAATGCAATTTTATGTTTGATATTCTTTTTATTGTTGATTTGTGTTGAGATCTTACTTTCCTTGCTATTGGTAGTTGGTAGATTTTATTATTCTTGCACATTTACTATGCTTTCCTTTTATGCCTTCCAAGTGTTTGATAGAATGCTTGGAAGGATGTTAGAGTAGATTTTGAGCATTCTTGGCTTGGAAAGAGTAATTAGGCAATCTTGAGTCATGAAAACCCAACTTATGTTGGTGATCTAGAGTTGTTAGCTAATATTGTTTCCATTGACGCTAATCTTTTGCTAATTTAATTAGTGAGTTGATTAGGACTTATGGAATATTGTTTCCATTGACGCTAATCTTTTGCTAGTTTAATTAGTAAGTTGGTTAGGACTTTTGGATTGAGATTAGCTAGTCTCGTTAGACTTTCTCCCTATTTGTTGGAGTTGACGTAATGAGATAAATTCTTGTTTATATTTGTAACATGATTGATTAATCTTGTTTGACTTTCTCCCTATTTGTTGGAGTTGACTAAATAAGATGAATTAATCATGCATGACTAGGATAGAAAGCCTATGATCTCAATCCATTGCCATGAATGTCTCTCTTTATTACTTGCTTGATTTACTTTTCTTGTCATTTAAATTCTTGTCCATTTAATTTCTTGCCTCATATCAATCAAAACCCCCCTTGATCCCCATAGCCAATAATTGACCACTTCATTGCAACTCTTCGTGAGACGACCCGGAGTCTAAATACTCCGGTTAATTCTTATTGGGGTTTATACTTGTGACAACTCAATATTTTTGCATGTGAGGACTCTTTGTTGGTGTAGAACTATACTTACAACGAGAATTCATTCATTTGAGGAAAATTCTATACCACACAAAAGTTCTATCATCAAAATGGCGCCGTTGCCGAGGAGTTGCAATGGTGTTATGTTATTGGCTATTGTGAATATGTGAATATGTTTGTCTTTTGCTTATTTGGTAGTTTTTGTTAGCTTTAGGACTTTGTTGCTTATTTTTTTTAGCTTTTGTTTTTATTTGCTATTATGAATTCTCATCCTTTTGGCTATGAGTCTGACTCAATTTATGTTGTAGGGAATGGAAGCTACAATGATGATGTGCATCAAGGATGGAACAATCAAAGATGGGAGGAGTCTCAAGGGATTGATCAACCTTATTGGCAACAACCCCCTCCGGTTTCTTATGGGTATAATTCTAATCCTAATGCATATCAATCTAATGGATGTGGTGACCCTTATTGTGATTGTCAACAACCACCACCACATGCCTACGAACCACCCCCTCAACATGACTTTGAACCCCTTACTCACAAGCCCCATACCACCAAACACTTCATTATGACCCTAATCCCTATCCACCATACCAGCCACCTTATGAACCATATGAACCACACATGGAACCACCACCATTCCAACACAATCACTCTCAAGAACCACCTCAATATACACCACCTCCATACCCTTACCAAGATGAACCAACTTTCGATTATGAACCTTTCCTCCCAAACAATGAATCCTCTCTTCCATCACCACCCGATGAAGCCCCCATGTAAGAATTGAGAGATCTTGAATCTCATATCTTAAGGCGACACGAGGAGGATGAAAAGAAGTTTAAGGAGCTAGGAGCCAAGATGGCTATCCTAGTGGAAGCCGTTAGCAACATGGCCTCCTCCCAACTAAGCAATCAAGGAACTCCCATTGATGAATGTGGAGAAGCAACCGAGGAGCTTAGTGAGGAAGTGAGTTTAGAGCTTCAAGGTGAAGAAGAGGATTTGAAGCAAGAATTGCCACAAGGGGAGGAAGATGAGACAATTGAACCAGAAGAAGTGGTTGAAGCCTTCGAAGAGGTTGACCAAGAGATGGATTCAATCATTGAAGAATTCTTATACACAATTGAATCCTCTCCAATTGGGTTTGACATAGAGGGTAAGGAAGAAGATACCTCACCTCCCATACCCTTGGTAAGCAATGAAGAAGGGATTGAATTGGAAGGAAGCCACCAAGAGGAGGAGGTTGAGCAAGAAGCAAGCTCCACCATTGAAGATGATTCCACACCAACTAATGAGTCTTTTGGAATTGATGAATCTCCCTCATTGTGTTATGAAATTAATGACAAGGAGGACCATGCACAACCTCCAACACATGATTTAAGCAATGAAGGGTGTATAGAAGAAGTTGGTGAACAAGGAATTGAAATTGAAGAAGCTTGCAAAGAGGTGGAAGATGCAAAGGAAGAACACAAGGGAATGGATCTCACATTGGCTAAGTGTGGGGAGGCCCCCCTTCCTAAGTCACCATCCTACATAACATTCAAGTGGGTAAAATCCTTATCTCTAATCTTTACTTTTCCACTTGAATATGGTTTGATTGAAAATGATGGTCAACTTAGAGCTCTTTGTGGAATTAAGAGTAGGAGAGAGTTGTGTAGTGGTTGGAAACATCATTCTAGGTTCATTATGGTTGCATGCTCGAAGTTGAATGGCAATGGTTGGTGTAAAACCAAAATGCATGGGTCTAGGAGAATGTTTGGGTGCTTAATTGAGAATTCCAAGGCTAAACCGCCCAATTGGAGCTATGATGATCAACTTGAAGATGGGTGCAAAAACAAGATTTGGGATCCGGGAATATATGAGGATCAATTTTGGGAGCTCATATCTTGGGAAGAATCTCACACAAGCTTGGTGGAAATGGTTGGAAATTCTGACAACCAATTGAAGAGCAAGCATTCTTGGAGGATCAAGGATGAATACAAGCATAAGCCACCATGACAAGGAGCCTCCCAAATGTCCAAGTTAAGGACTTAAACTAAAAGTGTTAGGTGGGAGACACCCCACCATGGTAAATTCTTTTCTTTTTTTCCTTTTGTACATATTGGTAATTAGTTTAATTTCATGTTTTATTGAGTTTGTTGAGTATAATTGGTAGTTTAGTAGGTTAAATAAGGTTTTAGGGTGTTTTGGTAGCTGTTTGGAGGTTTGGAATGCTTGGATTGGTGCAAGAACTTGAAAATTTTTTTTTTTTTGAAAAACAGAGCACCAACCCGCGCGTGTGCACACATGGCGCGTACGCGCGCCTCAAGCATTTTCGATCATCCACGCGGACGCGCCATGTACGTGTACGCGTGGATGCAAAGATTTCATCTCCAAGCCAAATTCCAGAGAGTTGTGCCTAACTTGCGCCTACTTTGTGCGCGAGGCACAAACCACCCGCGCGTGCGCGCACGTGGCACGTACACGTCCTTGAAGCTAAATATGCAATACGCGCGCACGCACGCTGTACGCGTGCGCGCCAATGGCACCACCTGCCTTCCTGGTACAAAAACCAGAGAGTTGTGCCATTATTGTGCCTATTCTGTGCCCACACTGACGCGCAGGCGCACTTGGCGCGTCTCCGCCGGTCGCCAACTCGGTCACGCGCGCGTCCGCGTATTGTACGCGTCCGCGCCGGTAAAAAAAAAGGGAGTTATTTTTCTACTCTTCCGTTTTCTTTTGTTTATCGCATTCGTATACTTCTATTCTTTACATTTCAATTTTGTTTTTATAGCCTGTTTTCAATTTTTTTTCTAAGTCTCTTCTTTTAATAATGGTGTTGAATTTTCTTACTCAATTGTTGAGAAATTCTTGGTTAATCTTGGTGCTTCTTGACTTGTTTGATATTGTTGGGTGATGAAACTTCTAAATCAGTGCTTCATCTTGTATGAATCTTATATTCTTTGTGCATTGATATGAACTTACATGTCTTTCATGACCCACTCCTCCTAGTTGAACTTGATGCTTTTGAGTGCTCTTCATGCTTTGACTTTACTCTTGCATCAAGTATTAGTTGATGTGCCTCTTGCCTACATTGCTCTCTCACTTACATGTGTAGCTAACATGTAGTGAGAACCTTACTCTTATTTGGCATTAGCCCCCGCCTATGTTTTATTTGCTTTAATGTCTTTATTGTAGGTTTAATTTTCTTTCTTTTTCTTTCCTTTTAGGTTGGCCACCAAGAAAGGAGGAAAAGGAAAAGCTTTTAAATGGGGCAACAAACAAGTTACCCGCACAACCCTTTGAAGAAACTCATCAATTGTAGCAACCCGTCCACCTTGCTCTTCTTTGCATGCACCGAGGACGGTGCAAATTTCTAAGTGTGGGAAGGTCGTCCGAACGACCTCCATGGGTAACAACTTCCTTTTTCAACACCAATTTTTAATTTTTGTCTTTGTTAGGTTAGTTGTTGCATTGCATGATAGGTTTCATGTTAGTTAGAATTTGTACATATTTCACCATTTCTTTTTATGATAGGACTACTTGGTTAGGGTGATGACTTCTTTTCCAAGAAAAATTGTTTTAGGGCACCCTACCAATTTGAAAAAAAAAAAATTTGTGACAAACTTGCTTGAAGAATTTATTTTGGAACATGGTTTTTGAGCTAAGAACACAAGCATGTGAGATTTGAGCCTAATTGTGTGGTTCTATCATATAACCACTTATCTTCATTCTTGTGTGTATTATTCTCTTTCTATGATTGTAATCTTTGATTTGTTTGATTCTTTATGTCCATTATTCCATGTATACATGCATTTATATCATTGAGGCCATCATTTTATTTAGCTCACTTACCTAAATAGCCTACCTTTCATCAACCATTGTTAGCCAAATTTTGAGCCTATTTAATCCCTTTTGTTCTTAATGTTAGCACATCACTACCCTTAAGTGAAAAATAATAAATGTCCTTAATTTGGATCTTTGATTAGCTTAGGCTACTGAGGGTGTGTATCATTTGGGTATGGGAAACTTGGGACATTGGTTGAGGTAAAAGTATGATTTTTATTTTTGTTAAAAATATTAGGAATTGGGTACATATTCATGCACTATATATAAAACCATATGCATTGATATGTTTGTATCTACTTTAAAAAAAATATATATGATAAAGAAAAAGAAATACAACATGTATATATAAAAAATATAAAAAAAAGAGAGAAAAAAGAAATAAAAAGGGGACAAAAATGCCCCAAAGTAAAGTTCAATAAAAATCAATGCATATGGAATGTGAATTAAAAATAATGCATGAGTATGTGAAAAAGTGGGAATCATGGGTAGCTAGGCATTGTATTAGAATTGTATAGGTTGTATAGGTTGTATTAGAATTGTATAGGTTATTGTGACAACTCAATATTTTTGCATGTGAGGACTCTTTGTTGGTGTAGAACCATACTTACAACGAGAATTCATTCATTTGAGGAAAATTCTATACCACACAAAAGTTCTATCATCACGTACGCGTGTGCACATATTCACGCGTACGCGTGACTTGATGTACGCTCCACGCGTGCGCGTGGCCTACGCGTATGCATGGATGTTGCCTAATGCAAAATCAGGTTTGATTGTTTTTAAACCAATTTTTCACTTCTAAACCTCCATTTTCTTCCTTTTAGACTTAAGGTATAGTGTTAAGTCCAGTAGATAAAAGAAGCTAGGAAAATAGGATAACTTGGAGGTGAAGTAAAGTCGAAAAGATGGTAATTTAGGTGTGAGAATGCAGGTGGTATATATATATATATATATATATATATATATATATATAAGTGTAATAAAATTGGATAATGAAAGGAATAAATATCGCACCTGAGCAGCCTTTCTTGAAAGTGCGACCCCAGGAGATGGCGAAAGGTGAGGATCCCTTCTCTGTTCCTCCTGGTATTGTAAAATCGCCCCCATCAAGATGGTGGGAGGTTAGGATCCCCTTCTTTATTCCTCCTGAGCATATGAGAACGTACCTCCTGGATAAACGCAAGAGCTGTGGTTTTGCCCCACTTGCTCCAGGTTGATTAGTATAGAGGCTCTCTGGGTAGATGTAAGAATTGTGGTTTCACTCCACTTGCTCCGGGATATGATGAGTTATGTATTAAGGTTCAATGACATGATGAGTAAGTAATGATTAATTATGAAATGTTAATGATGGTATCTGAGATACGAGTTTTCCTGGGTAAGAACCGTGGCTTGCCACCACGTGTTCCAGGTTGAATCTCGACACTCTGTTGACCCTACGTCGTAAGGGTGACCGGACACGTATAAATTCCCAGGTATGGATAGCCCCCACTGAGTGATTATATGATGATTGAATGTGAACTCTATGCATGGACTCTTGGGGATGCGCGACGGGGGACAGTCTAAGGTTTTCGGACTTATCGGGTTGGCTGAATAACCGGTAGATGGGCCCCATCAGCCATAGGACAGGCATGCATAATATGCATTTGTTTGTATTGATTGCTATGCATTTTCTGGGTATGCCTAATTGATATATATCACCTGCTATCTGTTATACTTGCTATTTGTACTATCTGCTCATTACTTATGCGTGAACTTGTTTGGTTGCTTGTTTTTGTTGCATTATGAGTGATGAAGGGATGGAGGAAATGGAGGAAATGGGAAAATGGTTTGGTGTTAGGTTAGGATTGAACTTGAGCAAGTTAGGTAAACTTAAAATACCTACCTCTGTTTATGGCTTTTGTTTAGTACTTAAGTTGGATAACTGAATAACAGAGTTCTAGGATTGCCTATGGCATTCTCAGGACCGTATTTATTATACGTGTGACACTTTTACCATGTTGAGAACCTCCGATTCTCATTCCATATTGTATTGTTATCTTTCAGATGCAGGTCGAGAGGCTCCTCGCTAGGCATCTGGATCTTGGGAAGCTTAGTAGTCATTGAGCGTATTTTGGTTTTCTGTTTGTATATATGTATGTATGTATTTAGCTTACTCTCCAAGTAACTTATGTATGCTGTTCCTCTTAGAGGTTGAGGGAGAGATATGAGTTTACCTTGGTATTTTGATGTATTTTGGGGATATATATATATACTCCGACCAGCCTTAGTTTCGTAGGTTGAGTCAGGGGCTAGTTATGCTATTTCTTTGACTTTCCTTTATTCTTCTCTTATCCTTACCATATTTCTATTAGGTTTCTTTGTAAGACTCAGAATTTTTGGAAAATCTTATTGTGAACTAATTTCAATTTATTTATTTATTAAATATTTTAATTTCGGAGATTATTTTATTAAAGCTAACTAAATCAATTTTCGATAATTAAATTAAAAATTTTATCTAATTTTACAATTATTGGATAATTTTTATATTTAAATTATAAAGTTTAGAAATCGTAAAATAATAAGAATTTATATGATTTGATTTAAATAATTGTGATTTAGAAATTAATACTTTAATTTTTATGAATAAAGAAAATTAATTATATTATCTATAGTTATCGAATTAGAATTATTTATTTGAGAATAATTTGTAAATTTATAATTAAATAGTATTTTTAATAAATATTAGTGTTGGATTAAAACAGGTTTTCAATTATCCTATTACTCTTAATTTTATAAAATCGTTATATTACTCATATGAATTTTATCCTAACACTAAATTCTCAAATAAAACCCTAATTTTAATCAAATTAAACTATAACCCCCTTAATTTAACCTAACCACCGTCACTCATCTAACCTAACCACCGCCACTCCCTAACTCAAGCTCAGCTCCATCCCTTCAGAAAAAGAAAGAAAGAAAGAAACGAAGGAAAGAAAAAGGGAAATGGGGAAGGGGAAAATCAGAGAGGAAGGAAGAGAGCGTCGGAGAGGAGCCACCGCTGCACTACTGCCGCGCTGCTCAGAACCGTGTCCCACTCGCTGCCGCGCCGCGCTCAGTGCCGTCGCAGCCATGTCATCACCACGCACAAGAGGAGGAGAAGGGGAGCGACGGGGAGAAGAGGAAGGGATGACGCCGTGACTGGGCTCGCGGCCATTGCGTCGCAAGAGCTTCCAGTCCCGTTGCTGCCGTTTGCGCTGTCACCCCCAGCTCGCGCCGTCGCCGCTCGCGAAGAGGGAAAGAGAGACAGAGAGTTCGGGAGCAGAGGAGAGAGAGAGGAGACCCGTGCTCAGCCACCGCTGCGCCTCTGCCACCGAAAAACTCTGCTGCTGCCACTAAGATTCACCATCGTAAGGGTTTTGAGTTTGGTTTACCTTCGTTTGAGATTCCAAAAATCTTATTGTCTCTGCGAGTTGGTTTTAGTCACCATCGAAGAAGCTTCAGCCACCGTCGTTGATTGTCACTGGGAAATGACTGTCATGCCTCTAGTTGCCGGAATCACGGACTGGAGAGAAGGGGGCTGCCTCTCCTATTGCTGCTGCTTAGTTCTTTCATCGTAAGCGGTCTCTATTTCCAGTTCCATTGGATTCATTTTTGTTTTCGATTCCATTGAGTTTGAATTCTCTATTTCGCTATAACCATGGTCACTGTTGCTTGAATTACGAACGCCGCCCTCGGTGCTGATTAGATTTTATTTGAAATATGGTTTTTGAATGAATTTGGAAATGAGATCTAGATTGATAAATGATGATGATGAAGAGAATGATGAGAATGTTGAGATATGGATTGAGAATGATGAAATATGATATTTAAATTATTCATTTGGCTTATGAATTTGAAATATCTGAGATACGAGGTTCCCTGGATTAAGTGCCGGGCTTGCCACCACGTATATCAGGTTGAAAACTCGATACTCTGTTGACCCTACGACGTAAGTGTGACCGGGAACTATATAAATTCCCGAAAATGTTACACCCATTGAGCAATATTTGATTATTTTAGAAAAAGCTATGCATAGACTCTTAGGGATGCACGTCGGGGGACAATCTAAGGACAATTCAGACTTGTCGGGTTGGCTGGATAACTGACAGATGAGCCTCATCAGCCATAGGACAAGCATGCATCATATGCATCTGTATGCTTTGCTTGGGTTTGAATTTGTTTTGGTTTGCCTAATTGCTAAACTGTTCTTAACTGCTACTTGAACTATTTGCTGTAACTGCTACCTACTTGTGCTTTCCTTATCTGTCTTGCCTGTGTTTGTTCTGGCGTGCTACATTTGAGAATGAAATTTGGTGCTGAATTAATGATTGTGTTGTTTGATTGTGTGGTTAGCTTCTGATTGAGATTTTCTTATAAGAAATGAAATATTTCGGATTTCTGAAAGATCAAACATTGTTTCTTTGAAAAAGTTTTGAACGATTTTCTATTGGTTTTTAAAAGATTCATAAGGCATTGATAATCACTGAGTTTGAAAACAGTTTTCTTATTAAATATCTTCTTATGACAACTTTGAAACTCTGTGGTGAGACCGTGTGGTTAGGTTCTCACCCCCTACAACTTTACCTTTTCGGAAACCGGATGAAGAAGAGTTATACTGCGTTTGGTTTATAAGTTGTTGTATTAATTATTATATTATTTTCTTTCCTCGTCTTTGTTATTACAAGTTTGTAAGAGGGATAGGAATTGTATGTTTTATATATATGCTATATTATGAGTTATATATTATGTAAGGAGTCTTGTATATAAATCTATACTTATTTGTATTTTTCTTAAGATAAAGTGTTAATTCCGGTTTTCAAAGAAATCAGCGATACAGTGGCGAGTCACAGGCTCCTATTTTAGTATTTAGTATGTAAAGTAGTCGTAATACTTCTTGCTATCAGAGTGGCACAACCGGAAGCGTGACTTCTGATAGTAAGGGTGTTACATTATTCTTAGCACGCAAATAATCCGTTCCGTTGAGCGTTGCGCTTTTCATTTTGCGATTTTTGCTTACTTGTTTCGTTCCAAGACTTCTAGTATATTATTTCCTTCTCTATTATGTATTTATTTTGCTGAGTAGAGGTTCGTAACACCACACTATCTCTATTCTACGACTTAAGCATAAAACTTTGCGTAGTAGGATGTTACAATACTATGGTTCTGATACCATGTTAGAAAGGTAAGAGAGAGAGCAATAGAGAAAGAATTTGTGTGTATTCAAGTTGTACGGAAAGATAAATATAGAAGATTATTTATAGATGCTAAGAGAATTGAAATAATAAAGATGTAATATCCTATAATTAATATTCAGATATATTAAATAATTATAATGAATGCTAATTGATTCTAATATATTCTAACAGTTGTAAATTTATTATTATATTTTATTTTATATAAAAAAATGAATGTTCATTTTACATACAAAAAGAATGGTTATTCTTGTTGCAAATTCAGTAAAAGACTGATTGGGCAACAATGACAGTGATAAAGTTTTTAGGAGAGGCAGCAGCGATATGAATGATTAAAAATTAAAAAAAGTAAAGTAAAAGAATTTTTTGTTACCTAATTGAAATAATTTTTTTTAGTAGGCCAAGAAATCAGCCAATTATTCACGTTATTTAAATTTTTTGTTGTCTACCTAGCAGAGCCAATAATTTTATTGCACTTTTATGGGTAAAACCATGTATCATTCGGAAATTGATTAAATTTTGGTTTAACATTCAATTGTTATATTTTATAGTATTTTTTAAAAATTTATTAGGACTAGGACAATATATTTTTTGTATATTGATAATATAATATACTCTTCAAATATTGTATATTTAACATTAAATTATACGATATCTCTATATATTATATATTTAAATATTAAAAATATAATACACTCTTGTGAATTATCTCCCTTTAAAAATTTTAAAAAATATCATAAAATAAAATTTAATAATTAAATATTACTCTAAAATTTGATTAATGGCTAAAAAAGTTAGCCGATGATAACTTATAGTATGTCAATTTCACACGTTGAAGAAGTTCTCACTTCTCGGAAAGTCATTTTTATAAGAGAGGACTACAAAATCTCATGGTCAAAAGTTCCAGCCATCGTTATCCGTATGTTTTTTGTTATTTGTACTTTCTCTATTTTTTTTTTAGATTTTTTGGGAGAGAGGGATATAGGCAATAAATTTCTAAAGTGACAAATAAAAAAAATTATAAATCTAAATTTTTTTCTTAATTTTGTTTAAATATCAAAATATGCATTTAAAAACAAAACTTAAAAAAATGCAATAGAAATAACGGAGTACGATAAATAAATATGTAAACACCATGCCATATTGAATGTCCCTTTGTGAACTAACTAACTGACTTAACGTAAACAAAGGGATCTATCATGGAAAAATTGACATTTGATGCATACTTACTAATATAATATGCTTACAAATTAAAGTACGTACGTAACGTAAGGAATTACGAATATGGAAGAGATCAGAGGGCTCTTTCGGAATTTCACATAGTCAAGAGTCCCCGTCCTTATCCTTCAATTCACCAACACATATAGACACAGATAAGGACAAGTTTTTCTTAGACACATAAGAAAACTAAAGAGAACCAATTATTAGTACCTACCCTTTTTTATACATTATTGAGATGGAAAATGAAAAGAAGAAAAATTCATGATTGGTAGGCTGGTTGTTTTAGTTATATACTTATATTTTATAACTGGAAGTTTTTGTTATGTTATTATATTAAGTTTATTTCTGAAGAAAATACAAATAAATTAAGTGTTGACACGACAACATAACTGAAATTTAATAAATTATCTCAGCTCAAAAATATTATTATTCATATTAACACCGTTTCTTGTCAAGTTATACTTAATTAGTCTATATTTCAAAACTTAAATGTTCAAATGATATCATTAATTCCGCAACTAACTAATTACTAAATTCTGCAATTTAATTTGAGATGTTAGTGTCAGAAAAATATTTTTCTTACAATAAATATTTTCAATATTCGAAAAAATATAATTATTATTAATTAATTATATATTTAAATTATTTTTTAATTAATAAAATAAAGAGAATATGTGTTTAATTATTAAGACGAGTATAGACGTAGCGAATTGTTGGTGTTATAATAACTTAGAAGTGGTTTAGCTAAGACTAAACTCTTCTATTTCATTTTTTCAGCAAAAGGTCCGCAAAAACCAGGGAATAACAAATTAACAAGGTTCTATTACAATAATATGTCAAAGTTCGTAATTTGAATTTTTCAAAAATCTCAGTCCAGCAGAAATGTAATGCCTTCCAGCCAGTTGGAAGTCATCCCATGCTTATTCCAAATTCATGATTGTTCTGCTTTAATTAACAGATTATTCATATACGAATATATTTACTTTCGAAAAATGTTTGGACTAATATTTTTATTAATATTAGTTAACATTTTAAATTATTTTTTATAATTTTAAAATTTAATTAATTTTATATTTTTAAATATTATTTTTTAAAATTATTTTAAAAAAAATTAAACTGAAAAAAAGATACGCATAAATAATTTATTTTTAATATACTACTACAACAAAAAATATTTTTAGTGACAATACATACATTATGTGTATTATTTAATTTATGTTTTTGTAACCATGGTATATTTATCGTTATTATTATATGTTATAATGATAATTATATATTTTTTATGGTAAATAAAAAGGTATTTATTTGTAATTATATAATTGCTGCTAAAATTTTTTAGCAACAAAACATAAGATAACTAATGCATAATTATTAGTAAATATATTAGCGACTATTTTTATTACCGTTAAAAATAAAATAAATAGTTACTAAAAATGATTTTTTTTAGTAGTGACAATTTTTTGAAGTAAGAGTTTCTTTTGAGTTTGTTTAAATTTTTTTGCATAGGCATTTTTCTCTTTTTATTTGTGATATGCTATTTTTTTTCTTGGAGAATAAGAAATTATCGAACTCTAAACCTTTCGATCATTAAAGTTTGAACTTTTTTATCATAAAAATTTTGATATTATGTCATAATACCATTTCTCCTAAAATTCAAATTGAGAGGAAAAGACACATGCATATTTCTATCTCTAACAAATATTACGTTTAAAATTAATACATTTAATTTGTTGGCCAATTATTAGTCTAAAATAATAAGTTTTGTTAGTTATGTAGCATTAATTTTTTATTGGTTTTCTATTTAAAATATATCTGTTAAAAGTTTGTATATACAATAATTTATTCAAAATGCAACCTTAAATTTATTTTTTTAACGAATAGCTCAACACAATAAGTGAAACACGCAACAACCTCAAATTTATTTTTACAAATAAATATTCCAACCTAGGTATAATTTTATCCATTTTTATATATCTCCTCCTTTCCACCAAAAAGAAAAAACGAACAAAAAAATAGTTTAAGATTCGAACTTTCAACTCCTATATTGGGTCCTGTTTGAATATATTATCTTAATATAAATATAGAAATTTATTGTTATTAGTACCAACTATAGACATGGCTCATTTAGACCGGTTTAGTTTGTGAACGTATTTCTTTTATTTTAGCATTTTTAATACATAAAAAACATGCGATTTTATCTTTAATTTTACTCTTCTTTTTTTTTAAAAAAAATCCTACTAAACAATGTGCTATATTGTCATCCTAGTTGACAAGCAAAATCTAATACAGTTAACTAGCTATAGCCTCCAACAAAGAACACACGCAATAACAAACAAAGAATGAGAATAATTATTGACGCGTTTCAAATAATGTGTGTTGGCTGCTTACTAAATAAAATTGAAGGTCAACATGTGCTCCATGCAAATTGAAAGTCAAATAACTCCACCAATCATATCAACCATATTGCTACCATCCAACTTACATATAGTATATTGTTTGAGAATTATCACTAAAACTAATACACAATTTGTTTGTTTAATTTCTTGTTAAGAGTATAATTTGAATGTATTGAAAAATTTATTTTTTTTAAAAAAAATAAATGTAGACTTAATTAGTTTATCTATATAATATATAATATCTTATTTAATTAATTTGTAATGTTTAGAAAGTAAACTCAGTTTATTAAAGATACGGATAGAAAGAAGCAAAAACAAAAGGGAATTGAAAAAGTACAAAGCTTGTGGCTCCCCATGATTACATTCCCCACAATTTCAAACAATCTTTCATATATGTTCTTCTATATAAAGGCATCCCATAAACACAAGTAACACCATCCAATTCTCTTCAATCAAAACACAAATTATCAAAACCCATTTTCTCTTATATACATTATCCCTTATTCATTCAATTTTCAAGTACTTCAAATTATACTCCACTTAATTAAGAGTTTAATTAAGGGCATTATTGTTAAGTATTGAAGGCTAGTTATACTAACAATATTGTTAATAACCATGTCACCTTTTCATTCCCTTGTAATACTCTTGATTCCTTTCCTACTTTCCTCTATTGTTTCTTCATATTCATATAATGACCTTAAACTTTGGTGTGGCCAAACACCTAATCCTCAACCATGTGAGTATCTCTTGAGCAAAAACCCTAATCACTTGCACAAACCCATTAAGCAAAAATCTGATTTTCTCAAGCTTTCATTGCAACTTGCTCAAGAGAGAGCACTCATAGGACATGCAAACACTGTTTCACTTGGATCAAAGTGCCGCAACCAACTTGAAAGAGTTGCATGGAATGATTGTGTAGAGCTCTATGAACAAACCATTCAAAAGCTCAACAAAACCCTAGACCCTAACACCAAGTGCTCCCAAGTTGATGCTCAAACATGGCTTAGCACTGCTCTCACAAACCTTGAGACATGCAAAGCAGGCTTCTATGAACTTGGTGTTCAAGACTATGTCCTTCCTCTAATGTCCAACAATGTTACGAAGTTGCTAAGCAACACTTTGGCTCTTAACAACAATGGTGAATCTCATCAAGAACCAAGTTACAAAGATGGATTCCCAACATGGGTCAAGCCCGGTGATAGAAAATTGTTGCAAGCATCTTCTCCGGCTTCTAGGGCTAATGTAGTGGTGGCTAAAGATGGATCTGGAAAATACACCACAGTGAGTGCTGCCATAAATGCTGCACCAAAGAAGAGCAATGGAAGGTATGTGATATATGTGAAGGGTGGGATATACAATGAGCAAGTTGAAATAAAGACAAAGAATATAATGTTGGTCGGAGATGGTATTGGAAAAACCATAATCACAGGTAGCAAAAGTGTTGGAGGTGGCACTACAACCTTTCGTTCAGCCACAGTTGGTAAGTTTTAATATATATATTTTTTTACTCATAAAATTACTTCTCCTGAAATTAAGTTTAGAAAAAAAAAAACCATAAATAATTATGTATCTCTAGTTAATATTTTTTTTTCATACAAGAACATCTTTTAGGTTTATATAAAATTTTTTTAGAGTTTTTTATTTATTTTATATTATAATGTTTTATTTAAAAAATTAATAAAAATTATAAAAACTCTAATATTATACGAGGACACCAATTCTACTAAATTGAATATCTCAGATAAAATAGAATAATATTACTTTACTTATAAAGTATTGTGATAATTTGGCTAATAAAAAATAATATTTGATTAATTAATATTTGAGTTAAATTTGACTAATTCAAAAAATTATATTTTATACATCATGTTTTCACTTATTTATGCCATACATTTTTGTGGAATAAAACTACTATATTTCTGCACTTAAATTTATTTTTTGCAATTTATGGAAAAATTAGAAAATTAAACTTACCAATGATAGAGTTCGATATCCATATTTAACTAAAAATAAATAATTTTGCAGCTGTTGTTGGAGATGGATTTATTGCTCAAGATATCACATTCAGAAACACTGCAGGTGCAAAAAATCATCAAGCTGTTGCATTGCGTTCTGGATCAGATTTATCAGTTTTTTACAGATGTAGTTTTGAAGGTTATCAAGACACACTATATGTTCATTCTGAGAGACAATTCTACAAAAATTGCAACATTTATGGAACCGTTGACTTTATATTTGGCAACGCTGCTGTTGTGTTCCAAAACTGTAACATATTTGCAAGAAACCCTCCAAACAAAGTAAACACAATCACAGCACAAGGAAGAACCGATCCAAACCAAAACACTGGCATTTCCATTCACGATTGTAGGGTTACAGCTGCTTCAGATTTGAAACCGGTTCAAAGTTCAGTGAGAACTTATCTTGGAAGACCATGGAAAGAGTATTCAAGAACCGTGTTTATGAAGAGTTTTCTTGATGGTTTGGTTCAACCGGCCGGTTGGATGGAATGGAGTGGTAACTTTGCTTTGAACACGCTTTATTATGGAGAGTATATGAATACTGGACCCGGTTCATCGACTTCAAACCGGGTTAAATGGCGTGGTTATCGTGTTATTAAGACTGCTGCTGAAGCATCGAAATTTACGGTTGGGAATTTCATTGCTGGAAACTCATGGTTACCAGCTACCAAAGTGCCTTTCACCTCAAATCTCTAAGCATTGTTATGTGTATATATATGCATTTCTTGATTTGTTGATTTACTTTCATTTCCTTTATTTTCTTAATTTAATTTGTTGGAATAATAATGTTTGACATTGTACAATTGGTAGATAAATAGGTTTTGCTTTGTTGTGGTGTTACTTTCATTTAATTTGTTGTTGTTGGTGTTGCATTGAGGATACAAATATTCGTTAATTGTAATATGTGAAGATTATATAAATTGGATAATGGATTCTTCTTCTTCTTAGCTTATTCTTTCTTTTTTTGTTGGTTATCATTTACAAGAAGGGTCAAATACTCAAATATGTGTGCTAGGCTAAATTGATTTTATTTTGTTGAACATGGAAAACCTTTCCTCTTTAATTATGACCCGAATTTAAAATTTTAAAAACTGTACCTCTTTAACATATTACTTTTTATCCAATAATAAGCAAAGTCATGCTTAAATTGATACATTTGATTTTTCTACTCTTGCGGCGGCCATGGCAATTTTGGGTTGTGCGACAGACGCAACGTGTACGAAGAGAGTGTCTCTATTTTGCAAGGCGTGATAGACGTATAAAAATAATATACTTGTGTGTCTCTGTACATTACGAATAATGACATTGAGAGGGAGAAATTGCCGGCATGGAAAAAGAGCTGCACAATTGGCACGATATGAGACTACAGAAACGACGCAAATTACGCGACGGTGCTGCTGGGCGTTTGCAGTGCGCACGTCGATGTGAATTATGGGTGACGACGGCTGGTGTTTGTGGCGACGCGGGATCAATAAAAGAAGAAGAGATCAGATAGTAAAAAAGGAGATCGTTTTTGGAGTGTACGTAACTATCGCAAATCTTTATTTATTTTAAATTTTAAATTAATAATTATTAAAAATTATTTATTTATTTATCATTTGATGTTAATTTTAATTTTATCTCTATTGTATTTATTGTAAACTAAATTCATTGGTTCCTACTTTCTTATATATATATATATGACTCGTGTATGAAACATACATTCTCGTATTTTTATGTACATTATTTTTAGTTATGTATGAAACATTTATTCCTCTTATCGATGTATGTGTCTTGGTCGTTGACTTGGTCTAATCTCCAAAGTCATCAGCCTTAGCTTCCTTAGGCCCATAAAATACGGGCCAATCTACTGCTCATGATCCTTAGGCCGTGCAGCCTAAACTGAAAACATGAGGGTTTAGCTAAAAAATTAAGTTTAGCGATGTGAGTTTAATTGCCAGCTAAAAATACTATTAGTGCAAAGTTTAAGTCTAACTATAAATGCATTGAATGTATTTTTCTAAAGTAATTTTTTTTAATCTTAAGAGATCTATATTGTTTCTATGGGATCTAAATTCAGTCAAAATAAACTAATATATATATAATTATTCTGTTAGTCTCTATAATTTCACTTTGTAATTAGGTTTTTACATTTTTTTCAGTTTTAATTTAATTTTTACACAGATTTTAATTTTATAAGTAGATTTTTTTTAGTGTAAAATATATTGGAATTAAATGAATATTTTTTTACGAATTGAAGATATCGATAATAAAGAACCTAACTAAATTTTTGACTACATATTTTTTTAGAGAAATATTATATTAATTTTAATATTTTTGACATGAAAAAAATTTAATTACAAAATTAAAAGTAGCATAAAAATCTAATTAAAAATAAAAAAATATAAAAATCTAATTACAAATTTAATAAAATTATAGAGACTAATAAAATAATTAAACTTTTACTAAACAAGTGAAAAAAAAATATATATATATATATATATATATATATATATATATATATATATATATATATATCATGATCCCATCACTTTTTCTAAAAGTTTAAGCAGATGAAAAATATTATAAAACCATTCATTCCAAAAATTTAAACTGATAAGAGAATACAACATTAATAATTATATCTCTAATAAAAAAATAATATAAATGATTATATCTCTAATAATTCTATATGTATATATAGGATTTTACTAAAAAAGTAAACTATGTCATGATACTATTGTTTTAAAAAACCTAAGCTAACAGACGGAGACAACATCAATAGTTATGATTTTAACAACTCCAAAAAAATATATAGTTTCTCTTCTCCTTAATTATTACTATCTTTTCCCTTTTATGTATAGATATGAAAACAGTTGTACGTATTTTAAGTTACACATTGTTTTCGTTTTTGTTTTTATTTTATTATGTTATAAAATCTTTCTGTTAATTAGAATATATGCGAGGTCTTGTCTTCAATGACCAACCACAATGAAGAAGGTACATACATTTGGTAAGCATCAATATAGTTTCTCTATAAAATCAAAGATGACGGAGATGATGATGGATATGTAACATATAAAAGAATATTATATATAAATCTTAATAATTATTATTGTGTCTGTTAATTTTCATACCCCTTTATTTATAGATGGAAATTCAAATGCAGTTAACTTTATGTGAAGTTGATAATTGAGAGTCATTAGATAATTTAAATGATTTGACTAAATTTTCATCTAACGGTTCTCAGTTATCAATTTTATGTGAAATCGACTACACTTAAATTTTCACCTTACTCATAACATGAAAGTAATATAAGAATTAATTGATCATAAATAAAGAGCTGCTCTTTCAGAGTAGGACTGCTTGAATTTTGCATGGCAGATTTATCTAATATTATTGTTACAAATCATAGTAAAAACAAAATTTAAATAAAAAAAAAACAGCTTTTCTGTTTGGAACAGTTTTTCGGACTTTAGTTACGGTTATAACCGTGGCTAAAATGTCTGTTTTCTTGTATAATTATCTTGGTACATGCTATAGTATTTATTATTATAATTGTAATTTCGGTGATTATATCATTTTAATAATATTTAAAATATATTATTAAAATTAAAATAATATTTTTTAATTAAAAAATATAAAATATTACAAAAATATAAAAGCCTATAAATTTAAGTCTAGCAACAATTTTTAAGTATTGTCAAATTAAAATTGTATATCTATAGTATCCTCATTATTAATAATAATTTATCCGACATTATAACTTGTTGACAATATTCATTTCAAAAAATATAATTAAAGAAAATACATTCCGTTTGTGATGTGATTCACAATATATCCCAAATCCAAAAGTCAGAAATGTAACAGTGACTTAATGAGTTTACAAATGAAGCCATGTGTAAGTGTAAGCAAGTTAAGCAAAGTAAACAAATTATTATAAAACTTAATGGATCAATACGGATAAGGTACAGTGAGGTGTTCCTAATAATACACTCTATAAAATAAGTGATTCAGTATTATATTAAGATGTTGATGAAATGCGGGAATAATTAAAGTTGCGAGAATCAAACCAATTAATGAATTGATAGAGTAATTGATTTAATAGTTTAGTAATTTAGTTGAGGTTGAATTAATTAAATTAGTTTAATTAAATGTATAATAAAATTATTAAAATTTTAATATATAATTTTAAATATTTAAATTTAATAAATTATTCATAATTTATTATTAAAAATTCATAATCAATTTTAAATATAAAAAATTTATAACTTAAAATGAATTCTCAGATAAATAATTGAATAAAAAAAAAGATATTCTTGCATAAATAAATTTACGATTTTTTTATGTGATATTTTTTATTCCGCTCCTTTTTCATTTCATACAACAAGAAATACAAAAATGTGATGTGAAGCGCACCCGTTAACATGTTTTAACAAACACAAACAATTAAGATGAGACTCTTAATATTTGAAGCACAAAAAGGTGATTACTATAACAATACACCAAAAGAGTTTAGTCAATCGGAAGACATATTCGTCATTAATTATTTTATTCTCTAATTTTTTCTTATTTTAGCTCTTTTCAGAAATTACTATAACAACATATATAGTTTTGTAGTTGTTCCATCTACAAAATACCACCAACAACAATACAAATTACATAAGTAAAATAAAACTCCAGTCAACAAAAAATACACATTTTTCATAATTAATCAAATTGAACCTATCACTATTTTTTACAATTATATCAACCAAAATCTATTTTGTTCAACGACCAAAATTCAAAATCTAAAATAGTATAATACAGCAATTTAGAAATTAAAATAATTATAATTAACAATTAAAAAAAGTTAAATTAAATTACTGAAGAATTCAAGCAGAACACGCAGAAGAAGAGGGAATTGAATATCGGAATAACATAATCAAAAGATCAGAATAACATAACTAACATGTGTAATTTCATAACGGTAGAAGAGGGACGCTCGTACTTTGCACGACGAGAATAGAGACGACAACGCGATGACGACGGGGATAGAGACGCCAATAGCAGTTCTGAACCAACTTGCTGGTGACGCGACGAGAAGAGCAGACATTCGAATTGTCACCACTAGCGCTATTAGTGGTGGGGCTAATGGTGACTGCTTTGTTTTGGTGATTTCCTCTGATAGAGTTAGAGTTTTTTAGAAGGAAATTTTGCATTTGAGAGAGAAAGAAACAAGGAGGGGTGTAGGCTGCGTGTTAGGCTTCGGTTGATTTTTTTTTTGGAATAAAACAACACCGTTTTTAAGGATAGAATTGCGAACCAAACTTTTAAAAAATTCGGACGGTTCGGTTCACCGATCAACTATCAATTCGGCCAATTTTTTACAAAATAATTTTAGAAGTCAATTGAACTGACCAAAGAATCGATTTCTAATTAATCTAATCGAACCGATTGATCGAATTTTCAGAACTTTGGTAATAATAACCTTGTTTTTGAAACGTTTTAAATAATACATACATAATATATATTATCGTACATGAGTATGATATCCTCAAGTTGTTGGTCAAGAGTTATTTAAAAAAAAAAAAACAAACTGATTTATATATAGTTTGTCTTATTTGTCTTCAATTGTTTCATCAGCATATGGAATTAGATTACGATTTACATGTATTATATATTAATGGTGGCTGGCACATAGTCTCTTTCAAAGATTGATAAATTACCATATTTAATTTCCGAAGTTAAGTAATTATGCCTTTTTGGATATCCAAAGTTAAGTAATTATGCCTTTTCAGACGTATCCAGCAACAATATTTATAGTTTTAGTTGACAGATTCTTTAAAATCTTTTGGTTTAAAGCTTAAATTTCTCTCGGGTATATTTGAAAGTTACGTAAAATAATATTTGTTTTTAATATTTGAGTGTCTTAATTTTGTTTTTAACATTTGAAATGTTATATTTTTATTTTAAATAGTTTATTTTATTTTATTTTAGTTTTCAGATCAAAATTAAATTCTTTTTTTCAAAAGTACTTTTTTTCTTTCTATCACTATTAAAAAATCACTTTTAGCATCTATTTATTTCGTTTTTAGTGGCAATAAAAATTTTTCGGCAAATTAGATATTAACTATCTTATGCTTTGTCGCTAAAAAGTTTTAGCATCAATTATACAATTGCCGATAAAAATCTTATTAATAATCGCAAAAAATATATAATTGTCATTATAACATATAATAATATTGACAATTATATAATTATGCTAAGACATATAGTGACCATTAAGTTATTGTCATTAAAAATTTGCCATTAAAAATAATTTTTGTTGTAGTATGTTATTATCTTATATTTTTATTATTCTGTCACTTTGACCAAAAAACTAAAATAAGACGAAATAAGATATTTATGATAAAATTAGAACATTTTAAGTATTAAGATGAAACCAAAATTTAGTTTAAACGTTGAGAACTAAAATAACATTTTATCTTTAAAATTTTAATTTTAGCCAAAATATCTACTTCGGAGTTCACATATTATTAAAATAATTATCTTGGTCAAATATAATAACAAATTAGCAATTTTTCTCTTTAAATTTCAAATTAACAAACTCTTACATAAAATAATAAAGATGTTGGAGAAATATTATTCATCAAATTTAATCTCAACATTGTGATGATGCATACAAATAATGGATAAACTGATTTGAGTGTACTAAACTTTCAAAATAATATATGAAAGTGGTCTAAGAGAATATGAAATATAGTTTGTTGTCTAGTATATATTTAAAGATTCTAAACAACTATATATTTTTTTTGCTATTTAAACAACTACAAATTGACCAAATATTATATCATGTTTAATTTGCAGAAATTTAATATATATAATGGTACTGCAAACCCATTATTGTGTAGCTAATGTATCAAGGTTGTGTAAATGTGCAAGGCTTGGCCTTTTAATAATTTTTTTATTAGGTCTTGACAAAATACAAGTTTTTTATGAAATAATAATGAATTTATGGCTCTATTATTATTAGTTGTATTGAAATAATATAATCATGGATTAAGTTCTTCCATAGCTTCATTTTAATTTGTTGAACGTCAACTTTGTACTACTATATATTAATAATATATGATACATACCTAATATGCTTTATTAGTGTATATATATATAAATATAAAATGTATATACACACCCCAAGTTGTGGGGTTGATAATATTGTTCTTATCCTTTTGGTGTGGTGATATATATGCAAGTTGAAGTTCAAAAAAACCGTTTGTTAGGTATTAGACTATGGTATGCTTTTGATGCAATGATAATATTAATATGTGATTTGTTTAGAAAAAGTTGCTTATAATTTATCATTCATACTTAATTAATTGCCAAAGCATATAATCAAGCTTTGTTTAATTAAGAAATTAAGGGAACCGAAGAGAGAATATGGTTTTGATACTACGATTTCAGTTAATGTGATTAATTTATTCAATTAAATGGGTTGTTAGATTAATGATTTAATTACATATAACCTTATTGAAAAATGGAGGCTACATATAATTGAAATTAGTACTTTGTGCATTTAGTCAGTAAGTTCACACTACTGTTCATAACTTTCTCAAAAAAAAGGTAATCAAGATTGAACTGAATTATTGTTGATATCAATTATCAACTCATATTGGCAATAATAATAATAATACGGTTAGTAACTTAAAAAAATCATGACTTGTATAACATTCACTTAAACGACGAATATATATATAAGTCATATATACCCGATGGCTAAATAATTCAAAGTGTTTCAATGATGACGTTTAAGAGGCTCAATAACTCAACATGAAAATTCAAAACTGGAATTTTTGTTGAAACTTAAAAGGGACAGTTACATGTTTTTTCAAAAGTTTTCTTGGAATCAAATGTTGGAAATCCTTATAATATTAAGAAATTAGTTTGTCTAGATTTCAATCGATGACACATCTATATATGGGTCCATGAAAGGATGCTTCTTCACTTGGTTTCAATATTTCATCTTATGATCAATTAATTGATTACATTATTATGTTAATCTGTTAATATTTCACCATCACCTACAGCTGCATATATGCCTTACAAGTTTATCAAAGTTGCTACAATTTCGTACATATATTAGAACAACTAAAGATAAGGTCTAAAAATCATATAGGTATAAAACCCAACCTGTCCAGCTAGGTTGGTTGGAAACCGTAATGCTAGCGAGACAAAAAAATAGTCAAAATTTGTCTTATTTAATATTTAATAATTATTGTAATAATTAATAATACTAAATAAAGAAAATTCTGATATTTTTTTACTAATTTATTTTGATTACCAAATATTTTCTAGTTAAAAAATGAGATTTTAAATTTGTTCAATATAAGACCAAAGACCGTTATATGTATGAATCAATAAAAACCAATCAAACTCAACGAAAATCAGTAAAATCTAGTAAAATCAATCCAAACAAACAGTCAGTCACACAAATGCTTTATAAAAAAACAATTATTAATCACAACATATATTTTTCATCTATTATTATATTCCTTAAATCTCTTTTCAATAAATACTTAAAATGTAAAAGTTTAATTTTATACAAAAATACAAAACAAAAGTATGAAAAGAAGAAGAAAAAGATAAAATTTTATATAATTATTTAATTATAATAGGGTCACTGATTCAACTAATAATTCAACGAGCTAATAATTCATTACAATAAAAATTATTTTTAGTGATAATATCATAATTGTTATTATATGTCTTATTTAATTTATGTTTTTATGTTAATTATATATTTGTCTTTATTATTATAATGGTAACTATATATATTTTAGGGCAATTTACTTAAATAAATAGAATGGGAGATTTCTTTACCTGAATGTGCAAAACTGTTTGTTGTTACGTGCATGTGCAAAACTCCATTTCTATGTAATCCGTGGCAACCCACCACGGTTTCAAAACATGCATAAACCGTGGCAGGTCCCAGCGGTTTTGGGGCAAAATTTTATGAGTATAAACCGTGGTAGGTCACCACGGTTTACGAAGGAAACATGGCAAGCATAAACCGTGGAGAGTCGCCACGGTTTATGAGGAAATTGGTTGCAGAGAAAACCCCTGTGAGTTACCACGGTTTATGTAGGTTAAATAATGGCCAGAAAACCTGGTAGGTTTCCACGGTTTATTATGACGGGAAGTCTATATATATGTGGGTGATTCAAGCTCCATAAGAGATCATTTTCACAATGGCTAGTGAGGAGGAGAGTTTTCTTGCCCTGGTGCACTGCTTTGGGAAAAAAAAAAAAGCAAAAGTCAAGGTGTGAAGTTTACCGACAGAGAACCACTAAGTATTTTTATCAGTTCGTCGATGAGTTTGTCAGATTTGAAGAACAGCATCTTGGAGAAGCTTGGCGTGTTGGGTAGCAAGTGGGTGAAGAAACTATTCTACAAGATTCCCATGGCGGTTGTCTCGACCGGTGTTCAGTATGAAACCTTTGCGGTTAAGGCTGATGAAGATATTAGGGTTCTGTTCTACTGTGTAAGGAGTTTTCCAGAGATCAGAATCCATGAGTTGTTCGCGAAGTTGGAGGTTGGTGTTGATAGTTCTGGGGCATCCGCTCCAGTTCCTTGCCCAGCTTCCGCGGGTGGTGCATCTAGTTCGATGCCTGCGGTCAGACCGTATCTTCCGCCGGTTTAATCACCTTCGTTTGCGGCTGATTTGGATCGACCGGAGGTTGTTGGTTCTGTACCTTTGGAGAATGCAGCAGTCATTGAGCCTCCCAACGTTGTGGGTACCGGTGGTGGCCTCAAACCTTATATCGAAGACTTTGGTGGACCTGATCAAGTAGAGAATGCAATGCGTGACGATGAGTCTGACCAGGAGCCTGTTGATATCGATGGTGACAGCGACGATGACACAGGTGGCGATCCACATGCGCAGCATCGGCCTTCAAGTTCTGGTTCTCATCAGTACCCTCCATACTTCTCCACACTAAACTTGGGAGCTCTTGGTCAACAGGAAGACAGTGGTAACAGAGTGGGGAGATCTTCTACAGAATTTCAGATTGGGCAATCATTCCAGAGTAAAGATGAAGCTGTGCTGAGTGTAAAGAACTATAGCATCCGACGAGGTGTTGAGTACAGAGTCATCGAATCGGATCATTTGAAGTATCATGGAAAATGCAAGGAATTCGGCAAGGGTTGTACTTGGTTGATTCGTGTAGCGCTTCGTGCACGAAAGGGGACTTGGGAGGTAAGGAGGTACAACGGGCCACACACATGCCTCGCAACTTCTATTTCAAGTGATCACCGTCAGCTGGATTATCACGTTATATGTGCGAGGATTCTTCCTATGGTTAGGGCGGATGCTGCGGTTACGGTAAAGGTACTTCAACAAGCGACAGAAGCTGATTACGGTTTCAGGCCTAGTTACAGGAAGGTTTGGATGGCTAAGCAGAAGGCAGTGGCACAAATATATGGAGATTGGGAAGAGTCTTACGCGGAGTTGCCACGTTCGATCGACCCATATGACTGACTGAAGCCTGCTCTCCCAAAGCTGGTGCCACTCCTGATAATATGTAGGAAACCAGCGGTCCCCACCCCTACCATCCTTCGCATGTAGCCAATCTATGTTCAGAGCTACATCTGGGAGATGCTGAACACCGCCGAACTGGGGTAGAACCCTATCGACCTGGTGCCACTCGATCGCAGCAAAATATATCAGGCTAGTGACGGCCGTCCATAGCCGTCGGTGCTCGTCAGCTAGTATCTCCGGATGAATAACAGCAGCAACATCAGCAGAAGAATAAGGCTCCCACACAAACTGCATAGAAACAGTACGAGTTTGATGACGCAGTGACATGTAAGGAAAACTAGTACAACTATTAATAATTAATAAATCACTCACATCGTGGACACGAAGTCAATCTAGTGAAAGGCGTGCGGAAACTAATCTCTGTGCCCCTGCATCGTTCCTCGGCACAAACTTGGCCCACCTACGATTTAAATTGAAATGATGTCAAAACAAAGCATAACACATGCTGTTTTTACAATTTATGAATGGACAATTTTAAACCATACCTGGAAGCAAGCGGAAA
The DNA here is from genome assembly GCF_003086295.3 of Arachis hypogaea. Classification (NCBI taxonomy): domain Eukaryota; kingdom Viridiplantae; phylum Streptophyta; class Magnoliopsida; order Fabales; family Fabaceae; genus Arachis; species Arachis hypogaea. The sequence goes on along the minus strand of NC_092037.1, from coordinate 94,915,989 downwards.
CCCGAATCGGTCAAAACCGGTGGGCCTCAGAGTGGAAAACCTCCAGAAAATCTAAGACTGTAGTAGTTGTAGCGGCCCAGCCAAGTTAACGACGTTCCTGTTTGTACCACGACAAAGACACCTATACAACCAGGCTGGTGCAGCGGAGCCCCAGCTATATCTGCCCAAGTCGTCCAATGATGCCAAATAAGGCAACCAGCGAAGGTGTACCCTGTTTGCATTCTTGTCCGCAAACAGCTAAGACGACAACAGCATCAGGATATAAGCGCGTGCGTATACACGCACGGTCTCATCAGTAGCATCTGCAGGGAGAACCCGGAACCTCTCGTGGAACCATGTGTAGCACACTGTCATCTGCTTGACTTTACTCTGTGGAGGTAACTCCCCGAACAACTCCCGGAACCACACCCATGTTGGTCTACCGTGTTCCATCAGATTCTCAAACTCAGTCAAGCACCCACTAACGGGCGCACCATCAATCGGCAAACCCAGCTGATACGCAACATCCTGTAAAGTAATGGTGCACTCACCAAACGGCATATGGAACGTGTGGGTCTCCGGACGCCACCGCTCAATAAATGCGCTAAGGAGAGACTCATCAACCCAGAACCACTGACTGTTTAGCCTAGCAAGATGATACAAACCCGCAGTCTCCAGATACGGTATAATCCGGTCATGTAAGGGCATATTCTGCTGCCGCCTAACGGCGGTAATAACCCTACTAGGCTGCAAAACGTGGGTAACAAAATCCCTTAACATACAACCATTACAAACAACACCAAACATAAATAAATTGATTCTCTTATTGTCTAATAAATAGTGAAGCTAAGAATACTATGCACTCATTACAACAAATTAACAATATAAATACAGAAAAAAATATCTTTCAATAAAATATTAATATTTATAATAAAATATTTTACAAAAATACTATTAACCACACTAAGAAGATAAATAAGCATAATAAAATATGCATTACTAACAATAACCATAATAATATCAATATTTATGTAAATAATACTAATCAGAATCACAATACAAATAAACATAATAAAATATTTTTACTAACAATATTCCTAATAATATCAATTGCTATATTAGAATTAATTTTAATAACAATAATAATAACAATAATAGTAACTAACCTCTTCCTCGATATATCCTGCCACATGAGCAATGCCATTTAGTCGGTACAAGCGATCCTCATCCTCCATTGGCTCCACCACCCACTCCTCCTTCACACCTCCAAAGTTTTCCCAAAACCTCTCAACACTACAACAACTTCCTTTTTTTTTTCCTGATCTCTCAAATGATCCGTCTCTGCCTTCAGCGGATTACTTATATATGTACACACACATAAACCGCGGTGGGTTACCGGGTTTTATGTGCAACCAATTTCCTCATAAACCGTGGTGACTCTCCACGGTTTATGCTTGCCATGTTTCCTTCGTAAACCGTGGTGACCTACCACGGTTTACACTCAAAAAATTTAGCCCCTAAACCGCTGGGACCTGCCACGGTTTATGCATGTTTTGAAACCGTGGTGGGTTGCCACGGATTACATAGAAATGGAGTTTTGCACATACACGTAACAACAAACAGTTTTGCACATTCAGGTAAAGAAATCTCCGATTCTATTTATTTAAATAAATTGCCCTATATTTTACGATTATAAAAAATTTTTTTATCGACAATTATATAATTATGGCTAAAAGCTTTTACCAACAAAGTATAAGACAACAAATATTTAATTATCAGTAAATATATTAATGACTATTTTTATTATCGTTAAAGCAAAATAAATAATTATTAAAAATAATTTTTCAGTAGTGACTCAATAATCTGATTTAGATTATCGACTTATTTTGATAACTAGCTAAAATTCAAGACCATTACCTTCTTTTTAAAGAACATACAGCAGCTTATTTAGTTTCAAATAAATTCATTTTAGTCAATGATCATTTATAAGAGCACCTCCAATAACTCATTTCCATTCAACTTTTGTCTAACACGAGAAATTTATCGTTGGAGAAGCAGAAAAATAAATTCTCTCACGGAGTTCAAGGTAGAGAAATCCTATCCAGAGAAACTCAAAGACCATCAATGATAACTTGCCACATGGCAAGTTACTTTTTTAAATAAATAATTATATGAAATTATAATTAAATAAATAATTATATTAAATAATTAAATAATATTCAATTTAATAATAATTATAATAATTAATTAAATAAAATAATTATAATTTTATTTAATTAATAATTTATATTAATTATTTAAATAATAATTAATTAAGTAATTAAATTATAATTAATTTATTAATAATTATAATAATTAATTAGATTAAATAATTAAATTTTTATTTAATTAATAATTTATATTAATTATTTATATCATAATTAATATTAAATATTATTTATATTTATATTATTATATTAAATTAGTCGTTGTAAAACTAGCCGTTGTAAAATTAGCCGTTAGAAATTAGTCGTTATTATGTTACCGTTATTATTAATAAATTAATATTTTGTTACTCTATATATACCACTTAGATACACTTCTATTCTCACACTATCTACTACTCTTCTTTATCTTCTTCCAAGTTTACAAAATCAAAGTTCTGTTACTATTATTTTTTGTTCGAAAAAATGGATCCAAACCAACTCAACTCTTTCTTCAATTACTTACAAAACTTTCCTCAAATTCCAAATACCCAACAATCTCAAACCTCAAACTCTCAAGTTACAAATCAAAACTTCACACTATCAAATTCATTTCAAAATCCAAATCCACAAAATCTTTCTAATTTCAATTTTCAAGCTCCTTATAATAATCAGTTTCCTATATTCTAACCGCAAAATCAAAATTCACAAACACCCCCATTTTTCATTTTCGTCCATATTTAACCCCTCTATTAGAAATGTTATTCCAACTTTCTTGCCGTTTCCAACTCAATTCAGTGCATCAAGACATAACTCATCTGGTGTTGGTGGCTCTTCTAACCCATCCTCTCAGACTCCTATACAATCTAATCCAAATGCGCAATATTCAGATTTTGCCAACCCTCGTGGATTAGATGCTATTGACCTTAATGATGATGATATTGAAGATTGGAGGCAAGATAGTATTCAACACTGGTATTGGAAAGAGGATGAGATGCTGATCAGTGGATGGTTAAATATTTCAACTGACCCTGTAGTTGGTACCGATCAAAAGATGTGGAGCGAGCATTCGGAGTGTTGCAAGCACGCTTTGCAATTATACGTGATCCAGCTCGTTTTTGGGAAAAGAAGAAGCTTGCCAACATAATGAGAGCTTGTATTATATTGCATAATATGATTGTTGAGGATGAAAGAGACACTTATGCAGAAAATTTTGCTCAGGGCTTAAAGTATGATGATGTCAAAAATGGCTTATCACAACCTCAGCTGGGAGAAGAAGATTTCGCACCATACCATCAATTTTTCCAAAGAAATGCCCAACTTCGAAATAGGCAGCAGCATAGACAATTGAAAGAGGACTTGATTGAACACATATGGTAATTTCACGATGCTTGTCATCAACTATAAAGCTTAATTATGTTTTTCTTTGTATTAAGTAATTTTACAAATTAGTGTAACCCCGAATTATATATTGTGTATTATTATTATATATGAATTTATTTAATATTAATATCTTTTAATAGTGAATTATTTTTAAATTTATAAATTTAAATTACATTATTAAAAAAAAATAATTACATTAATTTCAAATATTTTAATTAATTAATTAAGTGGGACCACAATAAAGACTAAAGTTAGTTCCTTTTAATAGAGAATAGAGAGATGTTTTGAGTTTTTATTTATTATTTATAACGCAAAAACTGATGTGAAGTTATTTTTTATGACAAGTGGATTATAAACAAAAATTAGGATGGATTTTCTATTGGAAATGGTCTAAGTACATATCATTTCCTAAACTGAATACCTATTACTTGTCCTAAACTGAATACCTATTACTTGATCAACACGGACAACATTGCAGGTTCTGTTTAAGGCATATACAAATGGATATAGTATAATTGGTTTTCCTTTTTTTTTCCATAAAGGGAAAAATGAAAAATACATCAACTTCAAACATACTTTTTTTTTTTTTTAGAAATCTAAGAAACTTAGGAATATGAATAATTTAGAAATTATATGAGTTTGTCTTTTGCCAACATATCAATATATTCATCGACTTTTTATTAATTATTCTACGTACTTCTAACTTCTTTATTCCGTTAAGTAAAGTTTTCCTTTCAAAAATATAATTGATAATAATAAAAAAGAAGTATTAAAATTAATAAAACTTTTTTCTTTTTAATATATTATATATCATTAATTATTGTAAAATATATATAACTATTTGTGTATTTCAACGGTTTAAACTTTTGGAATATGTGAAAAAATAAAAAAATATGCTACCAAGTCAACTAATTACTTATAGCTCAAACAATCACTTAGACAGTAATTAGGTTCTATGAGTTAGTATTCATTTAGTGTGTGTAATATAAATATTCTAGTCCAATTTGATCTTGGAGAAATTTTTTAAAATAATCTTAAATTTTATCTCAGATTTTACAGGCAAAAGTAAAATTAATAATTCTAGTATAAAAAAAAGCATCCATAAATTGAAAATGTTAAGCTGTAAGAAGATTATCATATAAAATTTCTGTTGTTTGAAACCTTTGAAAACTGTATTGAATAATATAATCGATCAGTCTTATTTTATATTTTTCAGGAATCGCATCTCTATTCTTGAGATGATTTTTAAGATCATTAGCAGCAATCACAAAAAAAAAGGTTAGAAATAAGAGATTAAACTAGAGAAAGTATGGTGTATTATTGAGTATGTAAAAAGGTACAATGTATACAGATATATATACGCGCTAGAAGAATTAAAGTAATAAAAGCATGCAATCCTACAATTAATATACAGATATGCTATATAAATATAAATGATATTAATTGATCTAAATTGTTTTTAATAATACTCTAACATCCCCCTTCAAACTCAAGTGGAGCTAAGGATACCATCTTCAGTTTGGATACAAGACTCCAAAAACGAATAGGATGATGAGCCTTCATGAAAATATCAGCGGTCTGATCTAGAGTTCCAATAGCGACGAGGCGAACAACATCAATAAAGAGACGTTGCCTGACAAAGTGACACTCAATCTCAATGTGTTTGGTCCGTTCGTGAAACATATCATTGTGCGCAATCTGAATAGCACTGCGGTTGTCACAAAAAATATCAGTTGGGGACGACTGAGGAGCATTCAAGTCTTCGAGAAGCCAACGAATCGAGACAACCTCGGCAATCGTGTCAGCGAGAGCACGGTATTCAGCTTCTGTTTTTGAGCGAACAGTGAACGTTTGCTTCTTAGTTTACCAAGAAATGAGAGTGTCACCAAGAAACAAACAATAACCAGTAGTAGAATGACGATCAGTTGGATCACCAGTCCAATCAGCATATGATTACGCCTGAAGGGATAAAGACGAATGGGCAGAAAAATAAAGGCCATAAAATAGAGTGCCTTTGATGTATTGAAGAATGCGAAGAACTACTGTATAGTGAGTAGTACGAAGAGCTGACAAGAACTGGCTAAGAAAATGAAGTGGATATAGACAATGTCTGGTTGGCTGACAGTTAAGTAGACAAGTCTTCCAACTAACTGACGATAAAGAGTGGGATTATCCAAAAGGTCCATAGGGGTAAATCGAACATTAGGCTCAAGAAAAGTAGACTCAGTACGACTATCTGTAATTCCGACTCAAGCAAGAAGATCCGAAGCATACTTAGTTTGAGAGAGATAGCTAGATGGCATCATCTGTGGATATGACTTCTAAACCAATAAAATAATTGAGAGAATTAAGATCTTTCATCTCTAAAGTATGGTGAAAGGAGGCCTTGAGATCAAAGATATCATCAGCATCATCTCCGGTAATGATCATGTCATTAACAAGAGTAGAAGAACAATTCCTTGTTTACTTTTATGAATGAAGAGAGTATTCTCATAAGGCTACAAGTGAAACTGAGATTGCATGCATGTAGTGGTGCTGAACTTTTCAAACCATTCACGAGGAATTTGCTTAAGACCATAAAGTGCTTTGCGAAGGAGACATACTTTGCTAGAGGGACAAGGATATCCCGAAGGTGGTTTTATATAGACCTTCTTTTTAAAATCCCCATTAAGAAATGCATTCTTCATATCCATCTTACTGAGACCATTTTTTGACCGCAGCAATGGCAAGGAGAGCTCAAACAGATGTGAGACGAGCAACAGGAGCAAAAGTTTCTTCACAATCAATACCATACTCTTGCATACAATCTTGAGCAACCAATCATGCCTTATATCAGTCAATAGAACTATCAGAGCGAGTCTTGATCTTATATACAATATACCCATCTACTACTCACAACTTCTTTATCAGAAGGAGGATCAACCAAGTCCCAAGTGTGTGCTTTTTCAAGTGCTTGAATTTTTTCCTGCATTGCTTGCTGTAAACTTGGATTTGTGGAAGCTTCTCAAAATGACTTAGGTTTATGATGATGAAAAATAACAGAAAAATAATGATGATCAAGAATATGAGGAGGTGAATTTCTTACCCTAGAAGAACGAGTGGAAGAAGGATGCATGACCGCAGGAGCAGGAACATTGTTTGGTCCAGAATCATCGGAAGATGGAGAACGTGGAAGAGGAGGGGGGTCGAGGGATTGACTCGAGATAGAACTTATAGTATCATCACGAGGAAAAATATTAGCATTGGGGTTAGTGAAAAACGGTGACTGAATAAAAGGAATGGACTCAAAAGAGAAAAAACTAGAGAACAAGTGATGCTTCCAGAAGACAACATGACGAGACATACAAATACGTCGAGAGATAGGATCCCAACAACGATAACCCTTATCTTCTTCAGTTCCATAACCAAGAAAACAATACATACGAGCCCGAGGTTCAAGTTTATAATGTTATGACGCTGAAGAAGGACAAAACAGACACAACTAAAAACACGAAGAGAATTGTAATCGGGAGAAGTATGGTAAAGACGCTCAAAAGGAGTAGTGTTACTAAAGACAGAAGAATGAAATCTATTGATAACATGAACAGCAGTAAGAACGATTTTACCCCAAGTACGCTTAGGACAGAAAGAAGAAATAAGCATTGCACGAACATATTTAAGAATGTGACGGTGTTTGCGCTTAACTCTGCCATTTTATTAAGAGATACCAGGACAAAAAAAACTCAGACAGAGTATCATATTCTGCGAGAAATTTAAGAGTTTGAAGTCATGATATTCCATATCATTATCGCGTTTGAAGATTTTAATGACCTTGAAAAACTAAGTTTGAATCATAATGGCAAAGTTAATATAAATCCAAGGCAACTCATGATGATTAGTCATCAAATAAACACAAGTAAAATGTGAATAATCATCAATAAAGACGACAAAGTGTCAAGTCCCTCCCATAGAAATGGTGGGAGTGGGTCCCCAAACATCAGAATGAATAAGATTAAAAGATAAGGTAGGTTATTTTGTAGTTTGACAAGAAATGCAATCAAAAGACTCATTTTAAACTTGACCTAAAACACCCATAGATATAAGAGAACGCAATTTTTCTAAGAAGTTGTGGGCACGACGGCAGTGCTACAAGTGAAGAGTAGATAGAGAAGAAATATCATAGAGATTTGACATAGAGAGAACATGAAGGTTTTCGAGCTCAAACAATCTTCCGACCTTACATCTAGTCCCAATGATCTTTCCCGTCCAACAATCCTACATACGACAACCAGAAATAGAGAAGTTGACATCAAAACCAAGCTCAACAAGTTGATCGATAGAGATAAGATTAAATTTTAATTTCGGAACAAAATAAATATCAGGAAGATTAATATTTGACTGTGAAATAAAACTCTTATGTGTTGCATGCAAGACGGTACCATTAGCAGTATTGATAGAAGGTGCATTTGTAGTGGTAGACAATGATGAGAAAAGATGACACAAATGAGACATGTGATTAAAATAACTAGAATCAAAATACTATTTAGAATTACCTAGAGGGGTGAAAAGAGTAGCAGAGATATTACCAAAAAAGAGAGAAGTTGCTTAAGAAGAGATTTAATATCGGATAGAGAGACAGAAGGTGGGTTGAGAGAGGTAGAGTTGGTGGAATCAGTAGCAACAACAGCAGTAGAAGCAAGCATATTTGGAGAGTTGTTGGGACAAGAGTGATACTTGTTCTTATCTGAATGTGGTGGTCGAGTAGGACAGATAGTAATCAAGTGACCCGAGAGCTTACAATAATGATAGAACAACTTCGCGCAATTGGGACCAATGTGACCTTTCTGTTTATATTTGCGACATTCTATAGAGGGACAGTCTCAGAAAGAATGACCAGAACGGTTACAGTTTCGACAAAATTTATCATTTCTCTCAGCGGCAAGAAATACAGTGTCACTCTTAGAGCGAATTAACCCCAAAGATGTTTCTTCAGACTTAAGGCGAGGAAGAGCATCTTCAAGACTAGGAAAGAGATTCTAATAAAGAAGAGAAGCTCTAACTGGCTCATAGTCATTAGTAAGTGCCACAAGAAACTGTATGAGGCGGGTTTGGTTCCGATAATCCTCATATGCATTAGCATCAGTGGAATCTTTAAGAATAGGTTTATAAGAGGTCAATTGATCCCAAATAATTTCTATTTGAGCAAGAAAATCAAAAACAGCTTGTCCACATTCGTGCTTAAGGCTATGAAGCTCCTTTGGTAGTTGGTATTGATGGGAGAGATCAGAAATAGTGTAACACTTTGCCAAATGATCCCATACCTCTTTAGTAGTTTAAAAATGCCCGAACTGTAGGTGAATGTCCAGAGTAGAAGTGCTGTGGAACCAAGTGATAATCTAATGATTTTTACCATCCCAATTTTTCAATCTCTCTACAAAGTCTTTCTTAACATCCTCTTTGGATTTGGAGGTCTCATCTCTTGATTTTTCGGTCATAGTTGACTTAATAGGACAAATAATATCACTAGTCACATAGCGCCATAAATTTTTGCCCTTTAAGAAATCATTACATAGCCTCAACTCGATGAGCATAGTTGGAGCCATTAAGGATAATGGGAATAGGTTGAAAAACATCCGATTTTTTCATAATAGCAGTAACAAAGACGAAAAAGAGAAGAAACTACAAATTTGGGGCAAAAAACGAAGGGCGAAAATGAAAAGATCTTACCAAAAAAACCTTAAGAAGGGTCCCACTGTCTGTCACGTCAGCCACCACATCAGGTATCACGTCAGCAACGTAGGCCACGTGGCAACGCATGAAAGGCGAAGAAAGATGCGTTAGCGCTGACGCGGAGAGGGAGGTGGCATGCGGGTCAGGGAGGCAGGCCGGGTCGGGTTTGACGTGGGCTGAAGCAGATTCGTGTGCATTTCTGGCATTGGCACGTGATGCTCTGTGGTGTTGTTGATCCTGAGCGTGGATCCAACAGCGTTGGAGCCGTCTGGAGAGAAGAGAACCTGAAGCGGACACCAATCTTCAAGCGGCACATGAGGGCGCGTCCGGCGGTGGCTGGCAACGAGTCTAGAGGCTTCAAAATCGTGACGACAGACGAACACGCTGGTAACGGCGATGACAAACCAAAACGTCAGGAAATGATCGAAAAATGAGGGCAAAGATCACTACCAAAAGAGAAAAAACAAAGGGATTATGAACATATTTTTATTGAAAAAAAAGGAACCTATGCTCTTGATTCCATGTTAAAAACAAGAGACTAAACTAGAGAAAGTATGATGTGTTATTGAATGTTTGAAAAAGGTACAATATACAATGATATATATAAGTGTTAGAAGAATCAAAGTAATAAAAACATATAATCCTACAATTAATATACAGATATACTATATAAATATAAATGATACTAATTGATCTAAATTGATTCCAATAATACTCTAAAAAAGAAAATTACTCCCATCTCAAAAAACTTGCTTCATCTAAATTGTCGTGAGCCATTTGTGAATAAGGGAAGAGTGATAGCCATAGTTTCAGCACCTAGAACAACACCTTGCTCTGAGTTATTCTACAAAGTTTCAAAGAGAAGAGAGTTTGTGAAATACTAGAATTGTGTGATTATCTAAATCCCTTATTACCAGAATAACTAACTATACCTAAAACAATTGCTTAATAGCAAAAACATTTATACAATGGCTAAAAATAGAGTACAAATTTGTCCTCTAAGTATCAATTTCTATTAAAGATATAATTATTCACGTGCCTCCTTTTATTAGTTTATACTTTTGAGAAAAGTGATTTCATGATATAGTATCAATAGAGCTTATATGACTGAAAGGTCTAGAGTTCGATCCTTATTATTCTCCAAGTGAAAAAAAAAATATAAGATATATAAAGAAAAAAGCTTATACAAAAGATTCATGTAAATCGAAAAAAGACTCTTACCTAAAAGATTATTAGACATGTTTTATTTGATGAAAGTACTTTTTCATATCAAAACTTACTTTCAACTTATAAATCTATTCTTGTTAGTTCTGAATCTGATATGTAAGTCCCAGATATTGAATCTATTTTGGGATCCAAAACCAATACTTGTTATTGTGAGATTGAATGTAAGAAAGCACATAATAGTGCACGTGCAATTAGTTAAAAATGGTTAAGAGAATGAAGTCTATCCGAACCGAATTAGCACTTTCCAGATCAGGCTAGGCCTCTCCAACGGAGCTAGGCGCAGAGCCCTGGATGCGCTAGGGATTAGCACATAGGGGGTGGTTGCCTGGCTTTCTCGACCTGGTATCCTGCACCTCGCGTTCATGATATCCACATTTAACTGTACCCTAGAGATACGGTCAAATGATATGGAAGTACCTAGGGGTACTAATTCTAAACAAAGGCAAGTTGGGTCAGAATCGAAGGCCACGTTATGCGCTCTTTTCTTCCCGTCCTTATACTTACTAAACCACTCCTTTTTATCTCATTCTGGTCTCGATCTCGACCGTTGGATTGATAGCTTGGTAATATAAATTATTATCTTTCTTTTCCTAACTTTTATTCTGAACAAAGAGGATTGAATGTCTTTGACTCTATCTAGTTGACTTTTTTTGAACCAGTACGGAAAAAAATCTTCATTATCATAAAATGTACGAGAACACATAAGCAAGAACAGCGGGAAAGAAATTAAGACAAGGAGAAAAATTCTATGGTTCGGGGAAGTGATTCTAGTAGTGTGTAGATAAAGGAATAATAAAGCTTACCTGAAAAAAAAAGACATACCTTAAAGAGTTGGGTAGTCTGTCAGGCCAGCTCCAGCCTTTAATCTCAAAAGCTAGAATTCAATGTCCATCATTTTTCTGTCAAAATGCGAACTTTGTTTGTAGGCCAAAGCACAAACAAAGAAAAAAAGGCTTTTGTTCCTTGATCTAATCCTTCTTATGTCTGCTCTTGTCTTGTACCCTAAATTAAGCATACTCCATAGTTTTCATCTTTGTCCTTTATGCTTGAATTAAAGCTTAAATCCCGAAATTCAATATCAAGATCAAGAATTAGTGAGTCTTAGTTAAAAAATAAAAAAGGCATACTTTCTTATTATCCTGTCTTGATCCTGCGTAATCTCTTACTTAACCTAGTCAACTGGTTTGCAGAATGACTTATTGGAGAGTTAGCGCTAGCGGAGTTCTTATATAGTTGACATTATTTCTTTCTCTTCAATTCAATAGCTAGTTGATGATAGGCTCTCAGAAAAGATAGCCACTGGAACTACGCAATACTCTTTCTGAGGCGACCTTTACTTTCAATTTTAAGACTTAGGATATAAGTTCTAGTGCCATTTCGGACTTTTTCATTTCTTCCTAACTCCTAAGGCACCCTCCTTTGTAGAGTCAACCTCCTTGTAGAAGAAAGAACAACCCTATATATATAGTAGTAAATCAATGGAACTACTATAGATAATAAGCTAAGCACCTGCTTATTCTATTTATTAATAGCTTGACGTATGTCGCCTGAAGACTTAGGGGTTTGAAGAGATAATAGTTTAGTTTAGATTGTGTTACCAGGTCATATTTGGAAAGAGTATATCCAACGGTTTCTAACAAAGAATTTTTCTTCCCTCCAGCCTGCTTCTCTGACTTTCCGACAAGTTCTGTTACATCCAGCTTGTAAGATCAGAAATTGGCATGGACTTGGTGGAGAGAAACTTATCTGATCTCAACACTTCTCTATAGAAAGTGCAGTGAAGATAAGGACATCTTTCTTTCTTCCATTCCATTCTTGCTCCAATCCTAATAGGATAAATAGAGCTAGCACTTGCTATAAGGGCTTCTGATTCGCCTGCAACTACAAGAAAACTAAAAAAGCTTTATATATTTTAATATGGTTAAATTATACAGTTGGTGGACCAACTTTTTAGTGAAATTGTAAATTGGACCCTACACTTTAAAAGTTTATAATTAGATCCCTAAAGAGAATTAAAATTTACAATCTAGTCCCCGCCATTCAAGAAGTGTTTTTTAACAAAATATTCTCTAAATATTCTTTATTTTAAACATGTAAGCTACACATGTTTGACAACAGAGACCAATTTGCAATTTTAGTGAAAATATGGGGACCAACCGTGTAATTTAACCATTTGAAATGACCAAAAATTTTCTAGGCTATTTGAACCCACCCCGCCCATCCCCAACTCTCTCACTCTCACTTTCTCACTTTCCAAAACGACACCCCAACCCCATCTATCCCTCTCTATCTCTCTCCTCGGTTCACCGTCGCCACGCCAGATCCACCGTATTTGTGCTCATGAGTTGGGTCTCACCTCCTTCTTCCATCTCGCCTCTCTCTCATCTGGCAACTTTTTTTTTCTTCCAATCCTAATACTGAACACCGATAAATGGAAGAGAACAATTCCAATCCTAAACATGCTCAAAGCGAACAATTCAATGTCTAAAAAAAAATAGCAACAAATCAACATAAAAATAGCAACTTAATTTATTAGTGGATCCGGTGCACTGACGGAAGCGAGAGGTACGGCGATAGTGAGCCGAGGTGAGAGATAGAGAGCGCTGGGGTTAGGGTGCCATTGTGGAAGGTGAAAAAGTGAGAGTGAGAGAGCTAGGGAGGGACGGAGTGGGTTCAGATAGCTTAAGGAATTTTTGGTCATTTTTAAATGGTTAAATTATACGGTTGGTTGCCATACTTTTACTAAAATTGTAAATTGGTCTCTATTGTCAAACATGTGCAGCTCACATGTTTAAAATAGAGAATATACTGAGAATATTCTATTAAATCAAATATTTTTTGAACGGCGGAAATTAAATTACAAATTTTAATTCTCTTTAGAGACCCAATTATAAACTTTTAAAGTGTAAAGACTAATTTACAATTTCACTAAAAATATAGGGACCAATTGTATAATTTAACCTTTTAATATATAAAATATGTGCTCCTCCTCTCTTTTTAGTTAGAGATAATTGTTTCTTCCTATATATAAATCAATTACTTGAATGAGAAAGTATTACAAATCACAATACCAAAGTTTAAATTAACAAAAGCATTTCTCTTTATTTCTTATTTATCTTCTCTATTTTCTCTTCTCTAATCTGATACTTTAAGCCAGTAAACTTTTTGCCTCTTTACAATTTTCTACTTTCTCTACTTTTAGCACTTTTTTCTTTTTTTCATTCCTTTTCTTGCTTGATTAGTCATTTTATCAAAAATATCTTGCATCAACTTTTTTTTCGTTTTATTTATCTTATGTTAATTTTTTCTTAGATAATAACAAAAATTGAATTCTAATTTAATTTTTTCACTCATAAAAATTCTGATACCATAATATAAAATCACTTCTTTAAAAAAGTTTAAATTGATAAAAAAAATGAATAATTATATCTAAATCATCAATTTTTACTATTTTTACTCTTAATAATATATAAAAAAATAAAAAATAAATAAAAACTTCTTATTACATTGCAATTGAAACATAATAATAATAATAATAATAATAATAATAATAATAATAATAATAATAATAATAATAATAATAATAATAATAATCCGCAATTTAAAATCACAATCCTAAATAAACTCAGTGATGTTTGATGGTCATACAAACTGAAAAGGAGTCATATATTGCAGCTCATGATCTCCCTATTTTTTTCAAAGGTAGATATTCTAACTGTTAAACAACCAATCACTCTAATTATTGAATACGCATCTATTTTTATCTCAATTGACAACGTAAACAATTTGTGACTTTATTATGGGGATTGAATTCGACCTACAAAGAGAACATATGCATGCATGGCCTAACGAAATGACGTTTTCTTGGCCCAATAAAATTGAAAACTTTATTACATTCACCAACATAGAATTTATCGCAAACTTGAAGATGTACGTGGCACTCATTGGTTGGCTAAGAAGCTTAACAATTTTCTATTCTTGTACGTGAGTTCGTTACACAACTTTTTCTTCAAGCCCAACAGTTTTCCAACTCAGTATGAATATGAATCAACGCTGAACATTATTAGTATATATATATATATATATATATATATATATATATATATATATATATATATTCTCTCTAGAGGATAAGTATAGACTTTTAAGGAACTAAAATTTTTCAAAGTCTTTTAAGTTGTAGGACACATTCAAGAATAATTTTTTTATTTATATATATGGATATTATTTAAATATTGAATTTGATGAATAATATGTGGATAGTAGTTATCAACTTGAGTACATATATATACAAAGTATGAATTTCTATAGGTTGACTTCAATTTATTTTTCTTGGTTAATAACTTGTACACATAAGACTCAATGTTGTTTTGAAAATCTATCTGAAGAATATTAAGCATGGCTGCTCCTACTTTATTATTGATTAGTTACATATTAATAAGCCCTTTGATCTGAATATGCTTTTCAGATTGAGAACTCTCAAAGCATTGAAAATGCTTTTGTAATATTCATGACTCCCGTGAAAATGAAGACTATGGCAATTCCGTGTGCGGTCTAATTTACACACACATCAATGAATAATAAAGTTTTGTGTGGGTTTTTAGATTTGGATTTTATAGTTGTATATAAATTTTCATGATAATATTATTCATTTAAACATTGTTATCTTATTAAAAATGTTTAATTATATGCCACAAATTCAATTGGTATAGTTCAACATATTTTACAGTCATACATATATATTACAATGATAGTGCATCACAAATTATTATTGATCAAAACTTAAAATGTATACCACTTCTTTTAAAAATATAAGTTAATAAGAGAATTTACATAAATTGTTATATATCTAATATGCTTCTTACGAATTTTTTTTTTCTTTATACGAATTTTGCCTAGATTTTTTCTTGCTATCAATTTTTTTTTGTCATGCATTGAAATTAAAATTTTTTACATGAACAAAGATCGAAAGTAAAACCTTAAGATCATAAAAGTTATAATACGATGGCATAAAATGATTTGTCCAAAAAATTTAGAATAATAAAAAAATATGAATAATTACATCTTTTTACAACTTCTTTAGTATAATCCCTTATTTTGGCAACTTTAGCTCTCAAACCAGCAAACTTTTTTTTTTCATATATATATATATATATATATAGGTGAATTCTACTCAATCCCCTCTAAAATAACATGTAAGTTACTTTTCATAATGTGTTACATTTTAATTGGTCATTATCTTAACTATAGTTGAGTTATTTTGTAATTTATGGTTTGAAATAGGTAATGATATAATTTCTTAAAATATTAAAACTTCACTCCCATTGATTGAAGCATATCTTCACTCCTCCATTCTTTTTTCTTCATGTAACTTCGGTCCTTCCAAGTCGTGGTGGTGACAAGAAGCAGCGTCGTCGTTGCGATCTACTGCCCTCTCACGTAATCTCTCTCTTCAATACATCATTCCTTAACGATATTGTTGAATTTTCATTGCCTGTTATTCCACGTCACCGCTATCTCCTGTCGTCTCACTCTATCACTCTTTCTGCTGTGGATTACTTCTTACCAACATAATTAATGGTTAGTTTAGTTATTAAATTTTTTTCATTAAAAAACATATTTTTATTTAATTACATGATAAAATATATATTCATAGGTAAAATATAATATAATATAATATAATAAATTTATTTAAAATACTTAGAAGTATAATTAAAATCATGAACATATAAATATAATAATAAATTTGTACTCTAAATAAGTAAACATATTTTTTTTATCATACATAAATTATTTAAAAATAAATATATTATTAAAATTAATAATACAAATTTAAAATGATAAAATCCAATTTTAGGCATGTATTTTATATCTATCTATTAAATATTTATACAATTTATTTTTGTATTAAAAAATTTTAATATTAAATACTTTTTATTTAAAATATCATTTTTAGATTTTTTTAAACTGTTATATTATTCTCTTCTTTAAGATAATACAAAAAATAATTTCTCATAAAAATAATTTTTTTAATCATTAATTAAATAATAAAGTACTAATAAATTAAAAATTAAAAGAATAAAAATACTATAAAAAATATTTGTAAAAAAGTCGAATTTATCATTTTAAACTTGTGTTATTAATTTTAATAATTTATTTATTTTTTTAAATAATTTATGTATGATAAAAGATATGTTTACTTGTTTAGATCTGAGTACAAATTTTATTATTATATTTGTATATTCCTGGTTTTAATTTTATTTTTAAGTACTCTGATTAGCTTTATTTTATTATATTATATTTTACATATAAATATATGTTCCATAATGTAATTAAATAAAGATATATTTTTTAATCACAAAATTTAATACCATCCTACACAGAAAGAGAGATTGAGTGAGAGGACCAGACGTCAGCGCTGACTATGTTGGGAAGGACGGCAAAGTTACGGACGAAAAAAAATTCAACGACCTCGTTTCGTTAAGGATGATGAAGAAAGAGAAATTGCGTGATAGAGCAAATCTACATGATGAAGAAAGAATGGAGGAGTTGGAAAGGTGCTTCAACGGGAATGGAGTTTTTGATATTTTAAGAAATTATATTATTACCCATCTCAAATAGTAATTACAAAATAATCTAACTATAGTTAAGATAATGACCAATTAAAGTGTAACACATCATGAATGGTAACTTACATGTTATTTTAGAGAGGGTAGAGTAGAATTCACCATATATATATATATATATATTGTTGTCAAATATGTTCTAGCCATAGTCTTTGTTTGAGTGAATGGATGAATAACTTGTTAGAAGATAAACATTGATGTGCCTTCTTTTATCTGTTTAAACTTTTGAAAAAAGTAATTTTATAACACAAATATATCAGGATTTTTACTTTCAAAAAGTCTAGAGTTTAATTTTGTTTTGAATCCATAAAAAAAAAAAGATCAACCTAAGACAAATAAAAAAAAATTATTTACGAACCTAAAAAGAGGTGTAATAATAATAATAATAATAGTAATAGTTGTGTTTGGTCTATCAAAGGCAAAAACTAAAATATATACACGCGATTTGTTTTTTTTCTCTAAGTTAGACATGATTCATTTCAATAGGAAAGGAATACAAGTTAAATTATGGTCCAAATTTGGACAAAAAAAGAAAAGAAAAAGTAAAGAACTATTAGATGGGTCTGTGCTTCAAGAATTCAGATTGAAGATCCAGCACGCGATTATTAGAACTTCTATATATCGGTGTATATATATATATATATATATATATATATATATATATATATATATAGTTTTTTATACGAGAATTGTATTATTGATCACATTCTCTATCATTCATTATTAAAGGGGTCATCATTGGTTGTTGGCAACAGAATTCACGACAAATTAGCAAGACTTTCGTGAAATAATTTTGCGATAAGTTATCTCTAATACTAGAATTTGTTATATATATATTGGACTTATTAATTCAATTTTAAAAACTTATAAACAATATGTTGATTATAAATTCTTTTTCTATATAATAATCATATATCTACAAGAATAATTTTTATGAGAATTCTAATATATATCCAAATACTTAAACTATTATTACATAGGACTATATGAACGGTATTATATTTACATCTTTTATAATAGAATCTATTTTAAACTTCACCCAGATTATTTTATCAAACAATGTAAAAACATGAAACAAGATACTTTATGTTTATTTTACCCTTAAATTATTTTGTGGTTGAACTAATAATTGTATCTTCTAATATATATATATATATATATATATATATATATTAATTGTTTATTTATATAAAAATATTTTACTCCTAAATTATTTCATGAGAAAACTATCTCAAAGATTTTAATTATAATAAATATTAGAAAACAATAAAAATTTGCCAATAACAAGACAATATGAGTTTTAAATCTGAAATTTAATTTTAAACTTCTTAATGTGTAAAAATTAATTAATTATTAACTTATTTTTATTATATATATATATATATATATATATATATATATATATATATTTTCTGTCAATCTTCATCGCTATGGACCATGTGGTGATTTTGCTACAGTTTCAATCCGTACTCATTATCGATTCAGCCACCTATAATCTTATTGAAACAAAATTTTTCGGCAAGCCATGCTAATAACTAATTAGTTCGAAACAAAAGAAATAAATGTTCAACGTACACCTACGAAATTTCAATAATGAGGATTTTGACTACTCACCTTTTGCATAAGAATTATGGTGTGTATTGATAAGACACTCGATAAAGTATAGAATTATAATAATACAAATAGAGAAAATGACATTTTTGCTTTTATAAAATTAAAATAATATATTTTTTAATTATTTTAATTAAAATATTTTTTAATAATTATTATAATTCTATAAAATTAATGATAGTTCAAATAAATAATAATAATATATTTATTACTAATGTAATAAATTTATTTATTTTAATATTTAATCATTAATGATAAAATATATAAAAAATTTAAACTGAATTTTTAAGAAATTAAAATTTTATTATTATTTAAATCATCTAAGTAATTATTATTAACCTATACATAATTATTATTAACCTCTTTTTGAGTTTGTTTGATTTTTGTATAGACTTTTTTTATGCTATTTTTTATTTTTAGGATTCATCAAAAATCAAATTCTAGATTTTTCGAATATAGACCTCTAATATCATGTTATGAAACCACTTATCCTAAAAAAAATAGTATAAGACAAATAAAAAAGAAAATAAAGCTTATGTAAAAATCAAACAAATCCAAAAAAGAGACTCTTGTTTAAGAAAAATATTAAAAATATAATCATTAATATTATCTTCTCTTGTCATATTAAACTATTAGAATGAATGGTTTCTTAACAAAATGGACTAAAAAGGTATGGCGTTTAATTTTATAGAGTGAGATGTATATTTTAGAATAAAAGAGAGAAAAGTAAACAAAAAGTGTCATTTTCTCTAATATATATCCCATGGTGCAAGAGTTTTTTTGTTTTAAGATTTAAGTAATAAAAATTGGTATAAGTTTTCTTTTTCTTTTATTTATGGAGTCAATAAAGATTAAACTCTAGACTTTTAAATTATATAAATTTTGATACATAAAATGTTATAAAATTTATTTTTTTAAAATTTAAATTGATAAAAAATAGATAAATAATTATATCTCTATGTTATGAAATTACTTTTTTCAAGAACAAATATTTTTTAATATTATATCATAAAATCACTTTTCTAAGAAATTTAAGATAATAAAAAAATTACATAAATAATTACATCTCTAACACTATAAGTCTGTAATAATACAATACACATGCACCAATTATACATTATTATTGGATTGCAAATTAATTATATAAGTATTAAACTTAATTAGCATGGGGTAAATACATTAATTTTACTATATAATTATAACATGTGTTCATGAAAACCACGGCCCATCCAATTTGATCGACAAAGTAAACAAAAATCTTCAAAAACAGTTTGCACTAAGTTAGCAAACAATTGGCAAAGTAACGTTAGTTCCTTTCTCTTGTATATAAGTACATATACAGCTACAACTTAATTAGACCTATATGCCAGTAAGATTAATTGATGTAGTGCAAGGTACAAACATTAATGCAGATTTAATTATATAACAAACTTTACGAGATTAAAAAAATCAGTAATAATTATTGTAACGCGTTTTTTATAGGGTGCATGATTATTGCCGTCACCGGCCAAGTCAGCATATTAAAGAAAGTCAATAGTTCTATATTTTTTTTTTCTCCCCTAATAGCTACCTTCTTTTAATTGTTTATAATACTATAGTCTATGATTACTACTAATATATTTGAAAACAAATTAATTCTATTCATACACAAAATGAATGGCAAAAAAATGTGCATGGAAATTTAGAGCAAAAAATAATCTAGAACATGATTGGAAAAGTAAGACATGGTGAGTAGTAGTCCCATAGTTTAATTTCTTATTAGATGCTTAATTAATTAATTAATCTTCCAACAAACCTAATCTTTTTTTTCTCCCTCTATAAAAAGCCACCAAATATATGACACAAACACAACATACAAGATCCCAAAATCCTCCCTTAGCTTCTTCAATTTTTTTTCCTTACAATCCAATAATTCTTGACTATGGCAACATCTAAGTTGCTATTAGCAACACTTGTAATAAGTGTACCTTTTCTATTTTGTTCTATAGCATATGGTTACTCATTGAAAGACATAAAAACATGGTGTAGCCAAACACCTTACCCTGGACCATGTGAGTACTATTTGAGCAACCATGCATACAACAAACCCATAAAGAACAAATCGGATTTCCTCAAAGTGTCACTACAATTAGCCATGGAGAGAGCACAAAAGGGTCATGAGAACACAATCTCACTTGGCCCTAAGTGTAGAAATGCACATGAAAAAGCTGCTTGGAATGATTGCATTAAACTCTATGAGTACACAATCAACAAGCTCAACAAAACCATAGATCCAAAAACAAAGTGTGACCAAGTTGATGCACAAACTTGGCTCAGCACTGCCCTAACAAATCTTGAGACATGCAAAGCCGGTTTCTACGACCTAGGAGTACAAGATTACATGCTACCATTGTTGTCCAACAACAATGTTTCATGTTTGCTAAGCAACACGCTTTCCTTGAACAAGGTGGCTTTTCAACCACCAAGTTACAAAGATGGTTTCCCAACATGGGTCAAGCCGGGTGACCGGAAACTTTTGCAGTCGTCTTCGGCGGCTTCTAAGGCTAATGTGGTGGTGGCCAAAGATGGGTCTGGAAAATACACCACCGTTAGTGCCGCCGTAAACGCTGCACCAAGTGGCAACAGTAGGTATGTGATATATGTTAAGGCCGGTGTGTATAATGAACAAGTTCAGGTTAAAGCAAAGAACATTATGTTGGTCGGAGATGGTATCGGAAAAACCGTTATTACCGGTAGCAAGAGCGTCGGAGGGGGAAGCACAACCTTTAGTTCCGCCACTGTTGGTAAGCTAAGCTTTAATTTTAATTTTCTTCAATAAAAAATACTTTGACTTTCGAAAAAATATTATATATATATTCAAAAGAATTAGTCAATATCAAATTAGATTTTTTTTTAATGAATTCTTTTTCATTATATATTCCATTTTTTTTTTTGCATTTTAAATTAAAATTCACTCAGACCATAACAATTTATAGCAACAAAACAAAATATATGAATCGGTATTGCTGTTTTTTTTTCATAATTACTTTAATATGCATGGTACAGTTCTTTTGACTTCAAAATAATTTTTGGAGTTAATATGAACTACTAGCAAGAGTGGTACAAAAGGTTTACTGCCATAATATTTTTATCCTCCTTAAATATTTTTTTCCACTTTTAGTTTGCTTCCCCTAGATAACTTAGAAAAAGCTAATAATTACTATAAATTATATATCAGTTGATGTATACACTTGATAGTGACTAGAATCTAACTTTGTTTTAAGGTAGATTTGGATATATTTAGGAGTGATTTTTTTTTTTACTTTTAACCTACAAAAAATTATAGCATTAATGGTTGGAAT
The DNA here is from genome assembly GCF_003086295.3 of Arachis hypogaea. Lineage (NCBI taxonomy): Eukaryota > Viridiplantae > Streptophyta > Magnoliopsida > Fabales > Fabaceae > Arachis > Arachis hypogaea. The sequence continues at coordinate 94,893,930 of NC_092037.1, read as the reverse complement.
AATTTTTAAAATTAACTTGTAATTTTTTAAAAAATTATTCAAAATATTTATAAAAAAGTTAAAAAATATTTTTCTTGTAATAAATTAATTTATTCTTCTTTTAAAATAGACATTTTTATTTTATGACTCAAAAATTAAATATAAAATAATTTATTTATAAACTATTTTTAATATAAATTTTTATGTTTTAATTTTTTTTAAAATAATTAAATTAAATTATTTGTTAAAACTGATCCTAGCTAGTAATACGTAGGTAGGATGGAAACATTGAAATAACCATTATATTCAAACAACGAACTATATTTGCAGGGAAAACGATATATTCTATACACAGTTGTTTCCTTTACCCTAAATAGTCTGCAAAAGAATTTTTTAGTAAGAAATTATTAGAATAATGAAAAAGATAAATTAAAAGGACAATAATAATTAAATTATGCCTGCCAAAAAAGGTGAAGAAGATTATTATAAAGATTCCATTATGATTTCAGATGCCATATAGTTTTTCAACGAGATGCATTAAACAAAGACATATTATTGAAGATGCATGATGCTCTTCTAATAATAAAAAGCTTTTTTTTTTTTTATTAAGCATTGAAATAATGGTTGGTGTATGCAAACTTCGGTCCACAATAAAAGTGATTTAATTAAGCTAGAATTAGAATATGGCCTTATCCATATTTATTTTAATTAATTGGAACTAAGAAAATAACATTTATTTTGTGATAATATAGTTAATCTACGTCAATGTGTGGAATTATTGGCCTTCAAAACAGAAGAAGTACCCTAAAACTTTTCTTGCAAAGCAAGCTAATGTAGGGTATAAGCTTAAGGCTTGTTTTTCAGTTTGGAGAAAGGGACAAAAAATTGACTTTAAATTAACTATAGTCAAAGATAAAGACACGAGGCGTGCTGAATTTAACATTCATAAAGTAATAATTGACATATATATATGGCTTCTAGATTATAGTATTAGTTTCGTGGCTGAGTTGCTCTTATATTTTACTCTTAAATCAGAAAATGAATTGCACGTTCATCTTCTTAATTACTACATCTTTTAATTTGTTCCAAATACAAAGCATGTCCTATATATTATATTGATATAACCCTATTTGTTCCATGCATATGCATGCTAGTAGGTAGCTAGATTTAGTAATCAGATATATATATATATATATATGAATAATTAATTACAACAATTTATCTAACATTAGGTTGCTATCAAGACTTTGCTTGAATAAAAACAAAAAAAAAGTTGAATAAATTAAGAATTTTAATAAGAAGATTGTGGGTTTTGTTAGAGATATAGTTATTTATGTGTTTCTTTTTATTAATATAAATTTTTGTCAAAAGTGATATAATGACATAAAATTAGAGTTTTATTATTTAAAAATTTAGAGTTCAATTCTTGGTGAATTTTACTAAAAAAAATCTATGTAAAAATTCACTAAAAAATATTGCAAAAAAGTTTTAGATAATAACATGGATTTAATTTTGATGCACTAAACTTTATACGTGGATCCAAACACATAACCTCATATCATAAAAAATAACTATTATTTTGATTGATAGCATGAATAGTCATCTAAAAAAATGAATATAATTGCACGACAGGATACTTTACTTTCAGTACATCTAAATTAAACTCTAATAACATTTTCAAAAGATGGGTTAATATATTAGAATACATATATATTATTGTCACAAAAAATAATATTAATGTTTTTTTTTTAATTTTGTTTAATTTTATAGCCATTACTGGAGATGGATTCATTGCTCAAGATATCACATTCAGAAACACTGCTGGAGCAGCAAATCATCAAGCTGTGGCACTACGTTCTGGATCAGATCTCTCAGTGTTCTACAGATGTGGATTTGAAGGTTATCAAGACACATTATATGTATACTCAGATAGACAATTCTACAGAGAATGTGACATTTATGGAACCGTTGATTTTATCTTTGGTAATGCGGCAACGGTTTTACAAAACTGTAACATTTATGCAAGAAACCCTCCTCAAAAGACAATCACAGTAACTGCTCAAGGTAGAACTGATCCAAACCAAAACACAGGAATCATCATCCACAATTCAAAGATCACAGCTGCCTCAGGCCTAAACCCTAGCTCAGTGAAATCATATCTTGGAAGGCCATGGAAGCAATACTCAAGAACCGTGGTGATGAAGACTTATCTTGATAGTTTGATTAACCCAGCAGGGTGGTTGGAATGGAGTGGTAACTTTGCATTGAACACTTTGTATTATGCTGAGTATGCAAATACAGGTCCTGGTTCTTCTACTTCAAATAGGGTTTCATGGAAGGGTTACCATGTCCTTACTAGTGCTTCTCAAGCTTCACCTTTCACTGTTGGAAACTTTCTTGCTGGAAATTCATGGTTGCCAAGCACTGGAGTCCCTTTTACCTCTGGTCTGTGATTACAGACTCGTATGCATGCATGCAGTTATTTTCATGTGAAATTGATAGTTTAGAATCGTTAAATAATATGACTAAATTGTCATTTAACGATTTTTTACTATCGATTTTAGATGGAAACATCTTCTACCTTGATAATTAATTTGTATGTATTAATTATTTCTAGGTTGATGCCATTTTCATATCTTAAATTCTTCATTATTCTGTACCAGCACATTTTATATACTTTAATTTGGCTGTACTTTATAGGTGAATAAGGCCAAAAAAATAAAAATAAAATAAAATAGCACAGCCAACAAATAGTTTGTTTGTCATGTTGTATTAATTGTAATAGTTCTTGATTATTGAATTGTATAATTAATTACAGATTATTGATTATGAAAAGAAAATATGCAATTTCATGAAGGAGTCTTGTCTAAATATTCTCTCTTCTATTTTATTATTTTTTTTTTTTGGGTCAACATTTGTCTATATTACCCTATGTATGGAAGCTAAATAATAAAGCAGCATCATTCTTACATTTTATTTTGTGAGAGAATCATATATATTATTTAAACGATGATTGTGCTGACCGGTCTCCAAAAGATAAGTCCAGTGAGCGTATATTATTCAAATCTTAACATATCATATTTTAATATTTTGATGATTTCATTTCCTATGATAAATAGAATAAATAGTATATTGGTTGGATCGTGTCCCGGAGTTTCCAACTTAATATAATTGAGAATATGAATGTGACATGCATAGATGTATTATTAAATACCAACATGCATGCTTTCATGTCTTTCCATTTGGGTAATGCTTGGAATCTTCGTGTTAGTCTAAGTGTCAATATCATACAATAAATGTGCAATATGGAATTTGTGCTTATCGCAATATGCTCTATCAATTTTGTTAATAGTTACATGAAGAGATTAAGCATGCAATTTACTTATTATTAAATTTGTGGCATAATATATATATATATATATATATATATATATATATATATATATATATATATATATATATATGTCATATGTGGCGTAAGAGAAACTTTTGCTTGTAGTTTTTGAGAGATATTTGTGTAATGTACGTCACCACATGATATGACAAATACATTCCTAAGACTTAAAAGAGAGAGGGATTTATGGGACCTAGATTCTTTTTCTAATAAGACTCTAGTTTTTGCTTTAAATAAAATGGAAAGTACTACTACTTAATTAGAAAGATTTCCTTTAGGTAAATTCTCAAAGAATATATATCTTCTTAATTAAAAGTAGAATTAGATTTTTTACTTACACTGTAAGGAAAAAAAATCAGTTGATGAAGTCTTGTATTTATTCTCCCATCTAAATCACTAGTATTTTAAAATATACTTATATTTATATAAACTCTAAAATTTTGGGTGGTTTGAGAAAAAGATCAGTTCTCTCTATGGAATAAGTCTCTTCTAGATAGTACTTTTTGTCACCAAAATATTTAAATTCAAGACTTTACTTAAAAAAAAACAAGCAGTGCGTCAAACCAATGCTTTTAATTTCTCTAAGCATTTGTGAGTTATATATACTTCCTTCAGTTCATATAATAATAATAATAATAATCATTTTAACTTTTATTTACAAATTTATATATTAATATACGCTAACTCATCAATTAATTGTTTTATAAACATATAAGAAAAATATAATAAATATAAACTAGAAATATATATGTATATAACATTAGCTCATTTCATTAAAAAAATAAAAAATAAAATACAGATGATAATAATAAGCACAGATGATAAATAGGGGTGGAGAATTTTTCATCTCTTCTCAGATAGAGAATCTTGGTTTAATCCATATATTTTCTTTTGAAGTTTGACAATGCAAAAGAAATTAATTTGTGAAAATTTTTTACAAAGGTCTTGTAAATAAAAGAGGCAGTTGAGAGGTAAATTATACTCTGAGTTACGGAAGATGACAAAGAATAAAAGAGTCAAGAGAAAATAAGATTGTTGCATCTCTCCCAAATAGAGAACAAAGGGTCATCAGAAGCGAGGAGAAATTATGACGGTGAGTAATTTATGTTTGTTTTTGAAAATAACTGCCATAAAAAAAGAACGGCTCCAAGAGTGATAATTATTATTTCCAACGAGCATAGTAGAAACAAGATCAGAAGTAGGATTCTCGCTTAGTTGTATATAAAAAAGGTTAGTTGGATTTTGAGAGGGGTTAATATCATTCATAGTGGATGAAGGTGAACCATCGAAAAAAACTAATGATAAAGGTGAATTGATTGGATTAGTTGTTTTAACCATGTATGATCATAATAAAATTGAAAGAGTACGTCATAAAATTTAAAGAATACGTAAAGATGAGAAGTTGTTGAATCTTTCATTTTTAACATCTTATATTTCATTGACTATGATGATTTAAGGGTTGATAATGATAATGCGGGTGACGATGAGACTACGAATGATGTGAGTATTAATGATGCGGGTGTTGATGAGATTACTAACGAAGTTGCTGATGCCAATAACAATATTAGTGACGAGGATGTTGAGGTTGAGAGGCTATTGAATCTTTCACACCCGAGTGATGTTTTCATTGTATGTTTTCATTATATTCATTCCTGTGCTGGTTACTGTTCTTTCACTTGTTTTTTAAAATAAGGATGAAGTTCCCTTGGACTCACACCCATTGAAATTCCAAACATTTGTGGTTTCTCTTTGGATGTATTGTGTACTACTTGCCATTAGGATGTCGAAAAAAGAAACAAGAATAGAGATTAAGGGTAAGATTTTGAACTTTTTGCTCATTGTATGTGGCCTCATTTGCTGTACATCATTAAAGACACGCCCACTCAAATTCCAAACTTTCATAGAATGTCCAAAAAGGAGGCTAGAAAAGGCAAGATATTGAACATTCTGCTCATGGCCTTATTTTTTTGTACTCATTATTGTCACTTATATATGTTGGCCCCATATTTAATAATAAAATTTTTTATTATAAATTTAAAAAAATAATTATTTTTTAAAAAATACGACTCATTCCTATATACTCTTGTGTACTCCTATGTTATCTATAAAAATTCAAAGTGAAATTGATGCAACAAATTTGTCTAAAATTAAAAAAAAAGTCCATATCCTAGTATTTTAAATTGAAATATTTTTTTAAATAATATTTTTTATTTATTTAAAAAGAAAAATCCTGTTCCTCTATTATGGGATTGAAATTTTATTCTTAGAGATGATGTAAAAGGAATTGATACTCCTATTCAATTTAGTTTGTAACTTTGTTTTTTTTGGACTTAGGCTGATACATATGTAAATAAAATAAAATTCTAACATTGTTTAATTCTACTATACTTCTATATCAAGATCAGTTTTGAATCTTTTGAATATATATAAATAAATAATAGAAGAAAGAGAAAAAAAACATAGACTAAAACATAAATAACGAAAATGAAAGAAAATAACACATGAAGAAGTTGTAACTTTATCGTCAACTTTACTATAGTGTTTACTACCGTATTTACATTTTTCATAATCAAACGAAAGTCAATACACCAATTCTAATACATAATATCTCTTATTTTGAATACCAATAAATCAATAAACTCAAAACCATCTTAGTGATTAGTAATAATATTAAATACTTCCATGTTTTTAGCCTATTTGACAAAGGTATCCAAAAATTCAGCTGCTATATTTTTCTGAAACAACAATGATATCCAAGTTTATCAGTTTCTACAAATAGTCTATATATATATCTAACCACAATTAATGTTGATAGTATGATTATTCTCATATATGCAAAAAAATAAAAATAAAAAATAAAAAAATAATAAAAAGAAAGAAAACTACAATAGTTTAGAAAACGCATTCAATATTATGGAACAAACAGGGTACTATTGACAAGAGGTTTCAAATGAGGTGTTTTAAATTCTGCACATATTCGAATTCCACGTGTTGCTTCCTGAAAAATATCGAAAGACACAAGAATTTGAGCATACATACATGACGATTAATAGTAATGACAAGAAATAAAAGAAGTGGAACAGCAGCACGCACTTGTGAGCTAATTCATGACACTGCTGTGCAACTATGTTGAGAGTTACCGGAGCAATACTTCTAAGCTTAGCACTTTTTTACCCTGCAAGCATATGGCTAAGAAACACCAAAGTAGAAGAAGAGGACCATATATCATGGAGATTCATAAATAAAAGCAATAACAGGGAGTTTTATCCTACTAGATAGGATTATTAACTACATATATGCATGTCCAATCATTGGAATTTATGTGTCAGGGTTCAAAATATATCATCTAGAGGTAAGGATTTAATAATTTGTAGTTTTTTTTCAAAGATAGTAGGTTATATTTTATTAATTATTGAAAAATGAAATATAAAGATGTCTAAAAGCAAGACAGCATAATAAAAGGTGAGAATTTTTTAAAATAATACACTGAAGGTATTCATCCAACGATACATAGTCAAAAACGAAGAAAAATCTTTAAAAAGAAAGAATGATAGATCAAATTAAATGAAACTAAGAGTTTGTCTCATGAAGATGACGATCTAAACCAGAATTCTTTGGATTTTACAGAGCAACTTGACAGAGCTTGCTAGAATGGCAAACGATATTGAAGTAGAGCCTTCAAAAATTAACTGGTTGCAAGCTTTTCAGCAGTTCCAGCAAATAATGGCAAGCAATTGAGGATTAAGGTCAGTATTTTTCAACGGATTAAGCATCTCTGTTGATGCAGTCCACCATGTCCAAAAGTCGTTAGAACTCTGAGCAGGAAGACAATCACGAAAAATAACTCTGAGACTATACTTCTTTAGTTCTAGAGCAATCGATCAAACAATGAGTGATTGTTTCTGTTGCTTCATGGCAGCAGGGGCATATTGGCGATATAAATGGGATGCGGTGATGAATCTACCGGAAGCCGGCCATAGAGAGCTTTCCAGATAAATAGCTTAATTTTGTGAGGCAATTTCAACTTCCATAGATCAATCCACGGCTTTTTCTGCTGCATATAATTAGGACAAAGCCCCAGAGGCGGATGGTAAAATAAATAGCTAATTCTGTAATAGGAAGTTGTATCATATTGCTTGGATTTGTTCAAATTTCCTTGTAATTTCTCCCTATTCTGCTGAATTTTTTAACTAACAAAATCTTGTCTGCAACGTTTTGGAGAAATAATTCTTGAATGAGATTCTGATTTCAATTCATGTTTTTAGTAATTAGATCTTTAACTCTTGGAACTAACTTAGAAATAGCCTATCTGTTTGGGATGTTAAAAATCATTAAAGGATATGGAGGAAGCAGTCAAGGATTCTCAAAAGTTCGGATATTCTCTCCAGTACTCACCGTCCAATTAAGACTTTTTCAACTATCTTTCGGCCTTCTAGTATGTTTCTTCATCTCTAAGAAGGTAAGACTCCAATTTATGTCGTTATAGTATTACCATTGCTAAAGTATTTACCTTTTAAGATTTTAGATAATAAAAAAGTAGACTGTGTTACGAGTTATTACCAAAACTATTTATCTAAAAGCGCCAATGAGATTTTTATAGTTAGCTTTAAATGAAATGGATTTAGTCTTTAAATATTTAAGATTTTGGGTTTAGATATACGGTGAGTTCTAAGGTGTCTTTGTTATGGTGTTTAAATTGTCTAATTTTTCTTTTAAAGTAAAAAATAAAATGTTTAAAATAAAAAACAAATCATGTAAAACTTATTAAATATAATTTATTTATCTCTTTTAATAACTTAGGTACAAAGTGATAGATACCATAACATTTACCTAGATATATAACTAGTATTTAAATGTATAGGATTTAAGGTATAAATCACTTGTGTAGTAGAAATTTAATCAATTAAAAAAAGCTTCCAATCAATTGGATCATTAAAGAAAACTAAAACTTTAGCATTTGTCGGTAAAACAATCTATTATTGTAAAAAGAAAGATTTCTAATCACTAACCAACGGGCTGGATTAAAAAATCAACTGTTTCGTGACAAATTAGAATTTCTAAGAATACATACCTGATAAAACCCAAGAGTTGCCATTGTACAAACTGATGATCACAGGGCGAAGGAGATTCGATTTACAATTATAAAAATTGGACAATGAAAAAGGGAGTGATGATAAATTATTAAATTGTTAATATTAAGACTGAAATTAAAAAATGAGATTAGGATTCCAAATTCAAAATATAATTAGAAAGAAGAATGAAGATGTTATTAATAGAATATTAAATTATTAATGATAGAATTATAAAGATAAAATAAATGAATAATAAATAATATATTAATAAATTAAATAATATATAAAGAATCAACTAATAAATAAAATTTAAAAAGAATTATTTGTCAATTATTAAAAAAAAATAAAAAAACATGTTGATTAAATACGTTTTTCGTAGAGTCGTGATTTGGAAGATGTTTTCAAAGGTGAAATTTTACACTCGTTCACTATATATAACACGTGACTATATACTTTAAAAACCTATTAACTTCTTAATTAGCACTCTATTTTCAAGTTGCAGTAAACAACCTAATATTATTGCTTTTATTTTGCTATTGTCCATGTCATCAACTCATCATTGACATTTTAGTTATTATATTCCATCCTTTTGCTATTCAACCCAACATGGTTTGCGATCGATTTTTTTTTTCCTTTTTCCCCATTCAATAACTATGGTTCGTTTCCCTGGATATATTTTTTTTTTTACAAATTTCCCTGGTTCTTTTACGCCCTAATATTTCACACTTTTTTTTTTTACCCATTAAATATACATAGGACCAAATGGGCTTCCCATTTGATGGGTTTGTTTTGTTTTGAATGAAAAATCTTGACCAAAAGTAAAGAAAAAAAGTTGCAAATAAATGGAGCCTCTTCTATGTAATTCATGTCTATTTGGTATGGATTGGGCTTTCTAACAGCCCATTACAATGATCGAAAACTAAAACGTTGCAAATAATCCACACCAAAAACTATAGTTGCAAAAAAAAAAAAGCATTGTAACCGCCGCTGAGGATTTATAGGCTTCTTCTCATCAAGCAGCACCCTGGTTCAAACCCAAGGAATACAAAAAAATAAAATTCCTTCAAGTGTGTATAAAAAAATGTAGACACTATAGAATTGTCCTAAATTTAAACCAAACCAAGTCAAGAATAAGAATTATACATACATTTTTGGAAGACCAAAAATAATTAATTTAATTTAGTGCACAAAAATTTAGATTAACATTTTCAGAACTCGATTAATCCCTACTTTGAGAGCAAGTCCTACTTATATTATATGTGGCATTATTATATTAACCTCAATGGATTCTTTTCACCATGGCGTTTTTGCAGACTGAGAGAACAACAACAAGAATGGCTAGACCTAATACAACCCCTACAATAATGGCAATTGATTTCCCCACTAGATCCTCATTCGAAGAATCCGCAACATAAAAATTAAAAAAGAAGATTATTAAATGTTTAAAAACAAAACTTGTTCCTAATAAACAAGTTGTGAATTTGACACCAAAAAAACATTGTGAATTTATCGAAGAGTTTTACAAATAGTACGATAAAAAAAACATTAATTAGTATATAGCAATTCAAAATTTGAAACTGAGTAAATGACTATTTGTACCCACGAAAGATATAAACGCTGACAAATGTAACCATAGAAGAAGGCAACTCACCTTGTAACCACGGAAGATGACCTCCGTATGCCAGAAATATCTTGACCTTGGTTACACACCTGGTCCGTTAATATCCGAACCTACGTGGCAACAAAACCACTCCAAACCTATTTACGTGTAATTCAATGTATACCTCTACAAAAACTGAAACCCTAGCATGCCTTTCTTGTTCCTTTCTTCTCCGATGTTTACCCTAATCCAGAAATTGAAATTATTTCGTTTTCGTTTCTTCTTTAAACACGAACACTGACAAAGAAAAATCCTTTAACCCCTGGCCATGTCTTTGCGCAAATGTAACTCTGCTATAAGTAATGTAAATTGCAGTAATACTACGAGTTCGAGGAAGAAGAAGGAAAAGAAGCTTGATGGGAGATGCTTTTGTGGACTGGAGGTTGCGTTAATGGACTGGCACGGTAACAAACCTAAATAGATGGTTCATTCGATGTCCTCTCTGGAAGGTAATGGCGTAGCATCTTTCTTTTTTCTTTTTCTTTTTTTTTTTTGTGAAGGTTCCATTTTTTTATTTTTGTTGACAGTTGGATGGATATGGGTATTTTGATTTTCCAAACAAGAGACTGCAAATATTTTATGTGGGTGGATGAGATCGAAGAAGGTTGGGAAGGTCTTGCAAGATCATTAGCTAAAAGAAATACAGAGCATTGTTATACAATATGTGAAGATGGGTTGACAATCACTGCAGTTAAAAGGGAGAATCAAGAAAACTTCTCCATGATTGCAAGAAAAATGAAAAAATTCAAGGGCAAAGTTAGAACAAGTAGAGTGTTGCTTGTAACTATAGCAGTGGTCGCTGTGTTTTGTTTAACTTGTAATTTGTATTTAGTGATGAAAATATAAGATTAATGTAATTTGGAGATTGTTGTTTATGAACATTGTTTGTTGTTAAGAATGACAAACTAGTTTGAACCAATTCACTTTGTTATATTTGATAGGAATAGTCATGAATGATTAATTAGATGGCATAGATAATCATGTGTATTTGCTTTATTTGACTAAACAGGTCCTGTAAGATTAATGAGATGCTGTCTAAAATGTACATTTGTCATGTATTAATTCTTGTGGTACAAAAATGCAACATAAGTTTATAATTCTATAACATTGTCTTTGAAAGTTAAAACAAACTTCAGTTTGTGATACATTGTGGATTCATAGAGAAATACAAGAGTGTAGTATTTGTTAAAAGGTACCTCATATTACCAAAATAAAATTAAAGAGTCTATAGACTGTGCTCAGAACATCATAACGACAGAATGAAACAGAAGAGTCTGTCATCTCTCTTGATCACATGAAACATACCAAAAAAATAAGCCTAAAAGTCTAATTCAGATTAAAACAAGATTGAAGAAGTACATCAAAATAATTGGTTTTCATCAAAATAATTGGCTAACAGGAGCATCAGCATTGCTCTGAGGAAAGACTGGAGGCTGATCAGCATCTTCATCACTTGCTATGCTTCTCAATTCTTCGGATTCATAACAATGGTATCCAGCATTTTCATCCGAAAATTCTTCTGACTCAACAGGCACATAGATGGATGGAGGCTTGTCAGGATCAGGATTGGGTATGAAGGATTGTCCAGTTGGGGGAGACCTTTTTGCTGATCTTCTCTTGCTCACCTTAGGTCTTCCCTCAACTTGCTCATCTGTGTTGGTCTGATTGTTCTGAGGATCGAGTACTATTAGTATCAGATGGTGGGACTGGGTCTGATTCAGGGTTTGATTGTGAAAGTGGATTTCTATATAGCTATGGAATGTATTGGGTTACTTGTTCAGCTGCTTGGGCCTCGTTCTCACTAGATAATGAGACAAAAACTGCACTTGGAGATGTTGAACCAGCAATATGTATTGGTTGCTGCTCTTCTTCAATGGGATTTTGTGAAGGCTGTGATTGATTGGAATGCGCCTCATCTGGTTACACAGGTGTTGTGGGAGGCTGAGACATCTGTTTTGCTGGAGATATTTGTCGGGCCACATTAACAACATCCTCCTTTTGGGACTCAACCTCAATCTAGCTGCTTGCTTTATGGACCTCTTTCCTATTCTGGACCTCACCATCCATAAGTCTTCTTCTTGGAGTCTTCTTTGGAGTTGGATTTCTCTTAGCACAAGTCTTCAATCTCACCTTTGATGGAGTAATATTCTCTTCAACAATAACAGGATCATTTACAGGGTGCTCTGTGTATAAGTAAATTCTGTTACCATTCTTTACAGCAGCCTCATATAACTTAACTATGTCCATATCAACCCTTAACAATTTCAACCCATTATCAAGCTCCTTACCAGGTTCTAGCCAATAAAAATCAGTAATGGATGTATATCCAATGTCCTTTAGCAAATCATTTATGAAAAATTCATTGAGAGTATCCACATTAACCCTCTCAATCTCTGTTACTTCCCCACCAACATACCCAAGCTTTCCACATGGACCTTGCTCAAATCTCCCCCTATGATTAATACACAGAGTAATATGCACAGTAGCCATCGCTGCAACCAATACAGTATAGATATAAGGTACCATCCCATGTAATTACAGACAACAACATAGTAATTGAAAATCTAACCCTAACCCAAAAATTCTGAAAACATTCTAAGATGAAAAAATTGGTAATCACGTACCTCTGTTCTCTATGGAGTAACGATGGTGGGCTATGGATAGTGGACAACGAGATGCATACAACAATGGTGGACTACGGGTAGTGTGGACGGCGAGATGCAGACAATAGTGGCCTGCGGGTGGTAAAGCAACGACTTGATTAAACTGGAGAAATATCTCTGTTGCGAAATGGAGGTGCTCCGGTCTTCTTCTTCGATTTGGAATGGCAGTGGTGAGTGGTGACAACAATGGAGCTCTGCTAGGACACAGAGAGGGTGTAAGGATTTTTTTTTCTATTTCTTAATAAAAAAAGGGTTACACGTAGATAGGTTTGGAGTGGTTTTGTTGCTACGTAGGTTCAGATATTAACGGATCAAGTGCGAAACCAAGGTCAGAGTATTTTTGGCACATAGAGGTCATCTTCCGTAGTTACAAGGTGAGTTTCTTACTTCTATGATTACATTTATCAGCGTTTGTATCTTTTGTAAGTATAAATGGTAATTTATTCTTTGAAACTAAAGAAAAAAGATGTTCTAAGATTCCATGTATAATATTACTATTTTTAATAAAAAAAAAAGTGTAACTTTTTTTAAAGACAACTTTAGGTTGAATGCAGGTTCCTGAACTGTATATAGGTGAATATACACTATACAAAATAAAATCACTATTATGTTTGGATTTAAAGACAATAACTTATTAGAAAGTATATATATGCAGAATTGCAGATAGAGAAATAACGGTGTGTATTCCCAGATAAAACATAAAAAAAAAGTTTTAAAATTAGAGAATAATTTTGTTACATGTAAACATTACCTTTTGACTGTTTCGTTTGACAAATTACTAGTGGAAAATTACTTAAAAATTAGTGGAGTAAATAACTTTTTAAAATTTGAAGAAGTAAATATATGTATTAACTTGTTGCTAAGCTAATTTATATTATTGATTGCCAGTTTAAAATATTATACTTAATAATTATTTTTAGTTACTGTACAAAAATATTAAATCTTTTTTGGTTGCAACTATGTATATAATTAAAATAGAAAATAAATATTATGACTTTTATATTAATAATGATATTTTTTGATAAATTTATACAAATATATAATATAAAAAAATCATATTAGAGTAATATTATCATTTTTCATAAAATATTATCTCAATTTATATTCTACTTAAATACTATTAGACAACATACTAATTCAATTTAAATAATATCTACATACTATGCAATAAAAAATCAAAATATGAGTTAATCGAATATCTATCGTATCTATATCTAATATAAGCACATAGCATTTTAACATTTAGACTTTATTTGATTGGAAGGAAAGAGATAAAGAGAAAAGAAATAAAAAGAAAACAAATTGAGTGAAATTTTATTTTTTTTAGATATGTTTAGATGAAAGAAAAATGAGAAGAAATACAATATTATATAATATTATGAAAAGATAATTTTATTCTTATATATTTTAAAATATATTAAAAATAAAGAAAAATATTAAAATATTAATACTAAGAAAAATAAATTTCACTCAATTTTTTTTCTTTTGTTTTTATTTTTTTCTTTTCTATTTCTTTCCTTTCAACCAAACAAAAGCTAAGTACATTTTTCTTTCATTTTTCATCCAATATTGGAGGAAAAAAATTTCAGTAAATCCCACCTTTTTTTATACTATTCATTTTTTTTCTTTGACTTTTTCATTCAACCAAATAAAAAAAGATAAATATTTTTCTTCCAAATTCTTTTTCTCTTTTTTCTTTCCTCTTATTTTTACCTCAAATAAACATACCCTTGGAGTTTAATTAGTATTGTCAGAAAAGATTGGAGAATAAAAAAATTAAAAGTGCATTTAGTTTTTATTTTTATGTTTTGTTTTGTTTTTGTTTTTAGAATTTCATAAAAAATAAAAAAAAATAAAATTATATTTTCATCCCTTATTTTCACTGTTAGAGTATAATTAGAATCAATAAAGATCAGTTAGTATCATTTATATTTATATAGCATATTTATGTATTTTATTGTAAAATTTTGTGTTTTTATTACTTTGATTTTTCAGGCACCTATATATATCCTTGTACATTATACTGTTTGATTCATACTAATAATACACAATCACTTTCTTCCTATTACTCTCTTATTTCTAACATTTACAAAATTTTCAAAACAAAAAGATTAAAAATAAAATAAAAATACAAAACAAAAATAGAAATTATTATCTTTTTTATAAATTTATAAAAATATATAATATAAAATAATTATATTAGAGTGACATTATCTTTTCTCCATAAAATATTATCTCAATTTATATTCTACTTAAATACTATTAGACAACATATTATTTCAATTTAAATAATATCTACATACTATGCAATAAAAAATTAAAATATGAGTTAATCCAATATCTCTTAACTATATCCAATATAAGTACATAGCATTTTTACATTTAGAATTTAATTAGTATTGTCAGAAAAGATTGGAGAATGAAAAATTAAAAGTGCATTTAGTTTTTATTTTCATGTTTTAATTTTTTTTTTAATTTCATAAAAAATAAAAATAATAAAATTATATTTTCATCCCTTATTTTCACTTCTTCTTTCACAAAATTTTCAAAACAAAAATATTAATAATAAAATAAAAATACAAATCAAAGCAATTCTAAACAAACCTTGTTCATCATCGTTGTAGTGGCCAGATTCCCAACACCTTGCATAACATTGTCCCAAGAAAACATCACCTAATACCGCTGATCCACAAAAATTCTTCACCTTTATCACTGCTTCTGCCATGCATGAGTTGTAATTTTCAGCACTTAGATCCCCACACACTGAGCATACCTAATAATATGTTACACAAATACAAAAACAAGAGTATTCATGAATATAATACCTAATAAGATATGAAATTTATACATAAAAAATAGCAACAAATATAAAAAAAAATAATATACTTATATATTTGAGTACAAATAAAATATTTGTGGATTACTAACTCTAAAATCACTATTTCCTCTTGCTTGTAAATCACCAAGAACATCATCCCTTCGCCTAAAGAACTCAACATCATTGCTCACAACATTTTTGTTATATTTCTTGTACCTAAGACTTGTGTCAAGTTTCCCTAAGAAATCAAAATGTTCATATCTTATGTAACACCCTTCAAGTTGCAAAGAAGCACAAAGTGAATATGGACAAATTAGTCGTATTTGGTTAACTAAATTTTGAACACATTTTGAGCATTCAATTGGGTCCAAATCACCCCTACATTGGTACAATCCATATATGGAACCTTCTAATAAGGGTGTTGATGATGAGGTTCTGCCAATGGAAAAGATATTGTAAGAAACATTTGAAGAGGAAGTAACAATTGAAGATAATAAGGAATTTAGGTTTGGTTCAAAGGGTGTATTTCGTTGATATTTCTCTTGAGAACAAATTGCATAGATGAAGATATGAGATATTGTGGTGTAGCCATTGACACTACTACTAATAAGAATTGAAGAAGAAAAGAGAAATAGTAGTAGAGTGCGCCTAAAAGCTAATAAGATTGTTCTATGATAAATGGAGTCTAATTGGAATTGAAATTAAAACGTTCTTGTAACTATTTTTCTTTTCCCTCTTAGCTTGTATTTTCAAATAGCAATATGGATTATCTTATATTGTTCATTACTTCATTTCTTCATCATGAGTTATATAATAATATGCTGAGTAAGAGTGAGGTATAGCTGTGGTTCTTTTTTGGTAATTTCAAGAGCTCTATCACGTGATACTTTTTTTTTAAAAAAAAACAGATATGTCCTGACTTTTCAACTTTTTGACAAATACATTCCTAACAAAATTTAAATACAAAAAAGTCCTTGACTTTAATAAACGGAGGACAATTTAGTCCTTCCGTCTATTTGCCTCTCATACACCAAACGGAACTGGCTGACGTGGCTGAAACGGTGTCCAGGTGTCCGTTACGGTGCCACGTTGGAAGGAGAATAAAGTTCGAAGGAAAAATAAGTCATTGACGTCATTTTACAAATAAAGTTCGAAGGACAAATAGGTCCTTCAGAATTTTTTTTTCAAAATTAATAAACTCCTTTTCTAAATTCTCTCATCTACCTCTCTCCATTTTTATATTTCTCTCTACAATTTTTACTCTATATATAATTATATTTTATATTAGTAATTTTACAAATCAAAATATGTTATTAGATATTTTTTACAATTAAAATATTTTAAATGTAAAAGTATACACATTAAATTATTTTAAATTTTAGATAACGAATGTTAAAATTAATTATTAATAAAAAATTAGACTTTTTCATATAAAAATAATAACTAAAAGTCTTATTATTTAATTTTATCTGCAGATATCTTGGTCTTCTTAGTCAAAAACTTTTGTCAACTTACGACTTTTTTGTAAAAGTAGTTTGATTTTATAAATCTTATGTGTCATGCATAATTTATACTGTTAGAACAAAGTGAACTATAATTTTAAAAAAAAATTATTCTCGTAATGTTATTATGAATAAAAATACTAGTTCTAATATAATACACAAATATACTAATGCTAACTTAATACATGAATGATGCACAAATGAACTAATGCTAACTTGATGCATAAATGAATTGATGCTAACTAATGCCACTGGTATGATGAAAACTGAACTAATGCAATTTAACAAATTCTAATATAATACACAAATACACTAAAACTGAACTAATGCAATTTAAGAAAAAAAGTAGAAACAGAACAAGCTCAATTTCTACAATTTTAATACAAATAATTTAAATTGCAGAATACAACAACTTAACTAGATTTCAAAATACAAACATAATTTTATAAACTAAATTCTCATAATAGAAGTATAATAGAAGTATAATGAAAAAAAAAATTCTCAAGGACCTATTTGTCCTTCGAACTTTATTTGCAAAATGACGTCAAGGACTTATTTGTCCTTCGAACTTTATTCCCCTTCCAGCGTGGCACCGTAACGGACACCTGGACACCGTTTCAGCCACGTCAGCCAGTTCCGTTTGGTGTATGAGAGGCAAATAGACGGAAGGACTAAATTGTCCTCCGTTTGTTAAAATCAGGGACTTTTTTGTATTTAAATTTTGTTAAAAATATATTTGTCAAAAAGTTAAAAAATCAGGACCTATCTGTCTTTTTCTTTTTTTTATAAAGTTATATATATATATATATATATATATATATATATATTATCATGTCATGCTATATAAATCCAAATTAAAATAAAGAGGTTCCAAATGCCAATTCTTATAATTGACTCATTAGTTTATTTAAAGAAATATATTTTTCTATTATTTTAAATTTGTATGTCATCTTAATGAGTCGAGTTATAACGAACGAATTAATTTTTTTTTATATAAAAATGTGAATTCATGACATGTATAAATCTTTGCAAATGCTTAAAAATAATTTAAAATATATTTTAATAAAACTAGTTTTAAACTTTTGTATAGAAAAAATGCTTTATTACTTGAATTGTCAAAATTAGTCAGGAAAAAAATTAAGAAAAAAATAGGTGGAACATGCTATTGAGAAAAATAGTAAATTAAGAAGAAGAACAAATCATAAATAGTAAATTAAGAAGAAGAACAAATCTGTATGATGCCAAATATTCATTTTGAGTATGACTAAGTTAATTAGTTCACACGTGCTGAGTTCAACTTGTCATTTTAAAATAAGATTTTTGTTAAAACACTGAACAATTTAACTTGCAGTATAAGAGTGATCTTAACATAAAATTAAAATATAACTTCTTGCAAAATACTTATAAATCACTATTTGGAATAGCAAGAGTGATCCTAACATAATATTAGAGTATTTTATTTTTTATCAAAACACTAATCAACAATTAATTTACAATGCAGGAGTAATTTAATTTTAACATAAAGTTAGAGTCAGTTTTTTTTTGGTTAAAACACTAATTACGACTAATAACTGGCTATACAATAGTAATTTTAACATGAAATTAGAATTTAAATTGTCAAAATTAGGGGTATGTATGGGCCGGGTGAAACCGGGTTTGATGTGACCTAGACTCGACCCGAAATATATACCTGGCCTTTATTAGATCCGAACCCGACCCTAGACCGGATGAAATGTAACAGCTCAGACCACCCGCTAGCACGATATTATCCGCTTTGGCACACAAGGCCTCACGGTTTTGCCTTTGACGATAGGGATGCTAGCCGAAGCCCCCACACTCACTCGTCAAAACGCGTCATGCTAGGGGGAGGTATCCACACCCTTATAAGGCATGCTTCTTTCCCTTCTCCAACCGATGTGGGCCTTACAATCCACCCCCTAAGGGAGCCCAGCGCCCTCGCTGGCACATCAATCCGGGTTCCGGCTCTGATACCATCTGTAAAAGCCCAGACCACCCGCTAGCACGATATTATCCGCTTTGGCACACAAGGCCTCACGGTTTTGCCTTTGACGATAGGGATGCTAGCCGAAGCCCCCACACTCACTCGTCAAAACGCGTCATGCTAGGGGGAGGTATCAACACCCTTATAAGGCATGCTTCTTTCCCTTCTCCAACCGATGTGGGCCTTACAATCCACCCCCTAAGGGAGCCCAGCGCCCTCGCTGGCACATCAATCCGGGTTCCGGCTCTGATACCATCTGTAAAAGCCCAGACCACCCGCTAGCACGATATTATCCGCTTTGGCACACAAGGCCTCACGGTTTTGCCTTTGACGATAGGGATGCTAGCCGAAGCCCCCACACTCACTCGTCAAAACGCGTCATGCTAGGGGGAGGTATCCACACCCTTATAAGGCATGCTTCGTTCCCTTCTCCAACCGATGTGGGCCTTACATGAAACCTATACACTTTCGAGCCACGATTATATCAGGTAAAAACTGGGTGAAAACCGGGCCGTTAACATTACATTACCTTGATACCTTCTTATAAACTAGCATGTGAAAATATCCAAATTTTCAAGACTCCAACCACTATTTGACATGGTAAAATTCACTTAGAAAAATATAACAAGAACCAACTTTTCTCTAAAATTAAAGCATAACCATAATCAATACTAATATTGTCTAATAACACTAAATATTTAAATCAATACAAATAACACAATATTATGCATTAATTAGTCTAAAATCTTATGCATTTTAAACATAAAACATTAACTTATAGTCTTATAATAACTAATAACACAAAATATTAAGGTTTACAATACTTAAATTCCACATAAGAATAGCCATCATCCATCACTAATACACAAAATATTAATTATGTATGATGACTAGGCCACCGGGCCGATTTCGGGTGACCCGAGCCATGGCCCGGACCCGACCCAAAATAATGACCGGATCTATTTTTGAGACCCTTACCCAGTCCTAAACTCGATAAAATCACACCAAATTAGCCCCTAAAGTGTTCAGAGTCGGACCGGGTCTTCGGCCCAGACCGGGCATGCACACCCCTAGTCAAAATATGTATTGGTCACACACTAATGTCCAAACAAAAGTTGTAACACCCTAACTACCAAAGCTCACGCTTCCGGCTGCGCAACTCTGATAGCTCAGACATTACGACGACACTTATACAATTTAATACTAAAATATGAGCCTGTTTGAAATTTTAAACCGCAATACCGCTCCCAAAAATACTTTCATCCGATAACATACATCCATAAATACCATACAACTTACAAAACTCATAAAGAGTACATCTATATATATATATATATATATATATATATATATATATATATATATATATATAATACTACAGACATTACCCAATACAATTCCTATCCCTCTTACAGAATGTATCAAGATAAAGGCGAGGGAACAAAAATATACTAAAGCAATACAGAGCATCTCAACAACAACTAAATAAACTTCTCGCGACTTCTGCGCCCATATCTTGAAAGGGGAAAATGTAGGGGGATGAGAACATCATCCTCGAAAGGGTTCTCAGTAGAGGGTTTTTGGGAATTACTGTAATAGGATATGTGAGGATAAACCATACCAGTGATTAATACCCGTCTTATGCCTCTTTTTTAAAAACAACGATTTATAATAGAAGTAAAGTCGGAAATCTTTTTCTGAAAGAGGAACCGTTCAATTCTCAAAAACATCAAAAGCCTTTCAAAAAGGTTTATCTATGCTGAACCAAAATAGCCTTTCATATTTTTCCAAACCAGAAACACAAAACCGAAAAAGCCAACCATAAGTCCATTTCAATTCAACCACGGCTCTAGGCCCAAACAATCCAATCTAACAACAAATCACCACACACCAACAGAGTCCCAGATGCAAACACAGATAGGAAGTTCAAGCACAAACAAACAGGTATTGCAAGTAGGACAATTAGCAATTAATCACATAGGCAAACCAAGTATTATATGCACACACAAACAATATCACATAGATGTATATGATGCATGCCTGTCCCTAGTGGCTGATGATATCATCTGTCGGTTATAGAGCCAACCCGACAAGTCCTGGTAGCTAACCATTGGACTGCCCCTCTGTCGTGTCTCCCCAACTCGAGTTATACTCAATATAAGCTTGATCATAATCATGATCCATATCCATCACCCTCACTGGTGAATATTTATGGGGGTGAGCTCGTCCGGGAATTTCACAGTGCCCGGCCACCCTGACGACATAGGGAAACTCAAATCTCCGATAGTGAAAGTGCAAATCACAATTATCAATATCTCAGCATATATGCTTTCATTCTCAGCCATGGATCAACATCCATCTTAGCCATCCGGCTCTCGGTTCAATCCAGAACCAGCCAATATTTATATCATACACAGCCATTCCGGCTTACAACAAAACAGCACTTCCACCATTCAACATCATCAAATTCATAAAATCGGCAATTAAGCCATAAATCACTTTTCTCAATTCATTTCACTTTGAAATCAGATTTCAACTCTTTTTAGCCTTAGCTTTAAAGATCTCATTTCTCAAACTATCTCAGGCTCATAAGCCACTTTTACTCAAGGAAATTTCCCCTTTTAAAACAAGCCACTCTCGGATTCCTCTTTCCAAAATTTCCAAAACCATGGAAAGTTAAAGATTCCTTTTGAAACATTCAAAATCACCCATCCAACAATGGGATTTTATAATAAAAGTTCCTTGGCAAAATCTCAAGTCTTTAGGGAAGGTCAACCTATATCAATTCCTTAAAATTCATTGAAACTCTTAAAACCATGGATTCTCGGTTCAAGTAAATAAAATTGAATTTATTATGAAACCGACCATACAAAATCACAAGTTCCAACCCGGTTCAAAAATCAACTCATTTAAAAAGGAACCGATTCATTTGAATCAAACCACTTTCAGGTTTCTTTTTGGAACCCATTTTTCTAACTCTTCCAAAATGCCTCAAACTTAATTACTCAATCAAAAGTCTAGATTCCTTTGAAATCACTAAAGCTCCTTTTTATATTGAAATCAATATTAGAGCATCATTCTGTCCTTCAGTGATTCAAACGGTAAAAATAGTTCATTTCTAAATAAGTCAAACTCAAGGCATAAAGTTCACTAAATAAATTAAGCTTGAAAATATAATTATTCTCTTAATAAATCAAATAATACAACTTCCCAAATCCAATCCTTTCTAAATAACTTTTCAAACAAGACTAGGATTTTGTAGAAATTTCGGCAGCACCTCCGCTAAAACTTGGACTTTTGCCACCCGGTTCGGGTCCCAACTAAACCGTTTCTCATTCCTTTTCAACAGCTCAAAACCATAAATCAATTCAAAGCAAGCTAAATCCAACAGTCACCTCAGTGGCATATCTCAAGAAAACCATTTCAAAATCAACTCAATATTAACCGATTTAACTCATTTCCAAAGCTTTAAAGAAACGGTTCAGTAACAAATCATTTGTCCAAGATCAAGTCAATTAAAGTAAACCAGGCTGAATTCAAAAGTGCATTCGACTTTTCACATCATCAAATAATTGACTTAAATCAAATCAATCCTCAACGGATTAAACTCAGATTTCAAATCTTTAAAGAATCACTTCAAAACATTACATTTCACAAAGCCGCACAACAATTCAACCAAACCAACATCCATAATCACTCGAGTCAATCAAATAACACATAAGGCAGATACAATCACCAAATACACAATATCTCACAACAGTATCCATATGTAATAATTCCAATACTTAAAACATAGTTTTTGGAAAGCGCCCCTACCTCGGCAAGCAAAACTTAACCCAAGCGTGTCAACTAAACTCTTTTCGCTCTGCCCAAAATCACTGGCAATCAGAACCCGGCTCGGCTTGCTCTCTCGAAAGCAGAAACAGCTACAAGCGGCATAAGCAAATCGGATTCTAACTCCTAAAACCATTAACATCGCAAATACTTTATTACATGGAACAGAGCACTAACGCAGGGCTTTCGAAAGTCGAAATACTCACTGAAATAACAAAATGAAGCAGCCACAGCTCCTTATCAACCCGGCAGTGGCTCCGTCAGTAACCCCAAGTGACAATCGCGAGCAAAAACATCGGTGACGGTAACTGTAACAAACACGCGGCGTTAACAACCTTTCCAGAATTCCAACAGAACAGAAACCAAACTCAAAAATCTTACTGGCGGTGGAACACGGTGGCAGCAGGGTCTCAAGTGGCAGAAGCTCAGCCCGGAGCTCCGGCGGTGATCCCGAAAGTCACATAATCACTCCCGGCAGCCCAAATCACGGTGACTCAGCCTGCTCCTCTTCCTGTAGTGATTCCCGCAACATCACAAGCCCAAAGAGCAGGGAGTGACAGAGCTCAACCATGGTGAAGCAGGGCGGTACAACGGCGGCCAAGCACAGCCCCTCAAACGGCACTGACGCGGACACAGCTCCTCTTCTCCGTGCTCGTTGGCGACGCGTGAAGTACAAAGGCAGCATCTTCCCTTTCTCAGCGGACTAGAACAATGGAGACAGAATGATTCATCTTGCTCCTCTCTCGCTGTTGGCAAGGATGACGACCACACGGCTTCAGTGGCGGTTCCCGACGACCCATCTGCGGCGGCACCGGGCAGAGACGGCGACGACGCGACTGGCAATGACGGGCTTAGACGACGACCCAGGCGGTGATGGTCTCCCCTGTCACGCTCTGCCTCTCTCTCTGTTGTGCAAAATCCCATCTCCCTCTCTCTTCGTGCTCGCCGGCAGAGGCAAGATGGCGGCGACTCAGCAAGGATGAGCTCCTCTGGTTCGGTGACAGAGGCGCGGCTCAGGCTCCAAGGACCAGTTGGCAATGGCAGCGACGACACGGCTCAGCAACCACGTGGTGACGGCGCGAACAGATCCTTCTTCTCCCTTCGGCTAGCAATGGTGGCGACGGTAGGACGCGTTGGCGCGGTGGCGAGGCGACGGCAACGCGGTGAGCTCCTTCCGCCTCTCCTCAGCCGCAACTCAATCTCCCTCTCCTTCTCTGCCTCAGTTCCTTTCTTTCATGGAAATGGGAAGCCGTGTGTGCTGCGATCTGTTGGGGGAAGGGGGGAAGATTTGCTGTTGTTGCTGAGTGTATTGGTTTGAGGAAAGGGGAAGTGTTGCTGCTGCTGTTAGAAGAGAGGGGCTGCAGCAGTTGGGGGAAATCGGGTCGGGTTAGGGTTTCCAGGGTTAGGGGCATTTTAGTAATTTCAGATAAAATTGGGAATAATGTAGTAATTGAAACCCAAATTAAATCCAACACTAATTGTATATAGAAAAATACTATTTGCTCATCAATCTTACAAATTATTTTTCATAAAATGCCCAAATCAAAATAATTAGAAATAATATAATTAAACCCTTTATTTTCCAAAGTAACAGTATTAATATTTAAAATATTAATTATTTAATCCGAATCATATAAAAATCCTTATTATTTCAAAACTACCAACTTTATAATATAATTATAAAAATAATCCAATAATTATCAAATTGGATAATAAATCATAACTTGTCTCAAATTCAATAAATCACACTTGCCTTAATTATCTTTAATAAAATGATTTCCGAAATTAAGGCTATAAATAACTATATGATTTGAGACTTGATCATAATAAGACTTTTCAAAAGTTCTGGGTCTTACATCCTACCCACCTTATAAAAATTTTCGTCCTCGAAAATTGATACAAAACGAAAGAAATTTCATAACAGTTCATCCTTGAACATATTTAAGGAAGTAGCAAAAATATCTCATCATATAAACATATATACGATTTTCAAATACTTTGATTGTCATATGCATAAGGATGCAAAGGTAGAAGTGTGAGTGCAAAGCAAACGCTACAAGGTAGGCTCAATGCAAAAGGTGACATGGGTCAAACATGTGATTGTAAGGTAAGGCATTGAAGGTTATAAAACATGATGAGGTTACAACGACGTGCTCAACATCCATACACTAATCTCATCTCAACCTCAAAGCTTCAACCTTCCAACTCCATCAAGCGCTTTACAATTCCCATAACCGATCATAAGCCTAACGATCGCAAGCTCGTTTGCAAGGGACAAAACACCCACAACTCATCATAACGTCACACACCTACCGCTTCACCTTCCATATACACATATCACGTCTTAAAGAACTAACGCATCGCGTTACTACGTCTACAAGTTGCACGTGATATCAAAATAATTCTCGAGTCTACTCAGAAGGATACAAGACTTTAGAAAGGAGAGGCAAATGTCAAAGATAATACTAGTAGATTTGAGAGAATGTATCCAATTCCAGATAAACAAGGATGCTCAAGCAATGAAGTTTGCTAGACACAATTTCATTGATAACTTCAAAAATAACCCTTGAATCAAAGGAATTCAATAGGACCAATAGGAAGAAAACCAGCGCATCAGTTTGGAACAAGCTCAAGCTGAGTCGAAGAAGTATGAGGTCTATAGAAAAGAATATCTCAGACCCAAGACAAAGCTCACAGAACTCAAGAGCACGATTAGAAATACTCCCAAATACATTGTTCATAAAAGAATAAAAAATTTGCGGAAAAATCACTTCGCAGTTTAGAAGGAAGTCAAGTAATAAACATTCTTCAAGAGAGTTACAAAAGCATAAACGTGATTTTGCTGTAATACAACTTCATGTTGAAGCAGATCATGTAGAATTTTAAAAACAAACTGTACACAGGTTTGGCTAAGAGAAAAAATATTTCCTCAACTATTTTAGAAAGATAGTTAGGTGCACAATCTTAACCAAAAGTAGTTCAGAAGACTCGGAAGAAAAATTAAATGCTCGTTCAAAAACTCTCCAAGTCCATATTCAAACTAGCGTGTATAAAAATCTTAGCAATGTCGAAAGAGAAAGTTAAGCTCTATTTGGAAAAGAAAATCCGAGGTAAAAGTTTGCTTGTAAATTGGTAAAGGAAAGAAGTGGTGCGTTACAAACGAACCAGTTTCCACTAAACAAGAAAACTTTTCAAAACCTCATTGAAAATAGCGCATGCCAACTTTGAATTAACTTCGTCAAAATTGAACAATGGTTTCAATCTCAATCAAGCAACAAAAAAATAAATTCCGTTTAAAACTTCTTACAAGAGAATTCAAAACTTCTTTAAAAATTTTAAAACAAGACTCCAAAAGTGTTCTTGAAATCACCATCTCAGAAGAACATTCAAGAAAGTTAGGATGTACTTAAAAAGGAGTCAAGCCATACAAGAAAGGATCTTAAATCAAAGTAGTTCAAACAAGATTCACTAAGCATGAGTCATCAAACAAGCTTTCAATTGATCCAAAAGAATACAAAAGTCATACGAAAGACGACTCAATTATTAGTAATTTCTCAAGGATAAATCTTTGACTAAAACTCTGGTAAAGACAATGAGAGGATAAACAATGCACCATTTTGAAACGAATCAAACTGACTCACATAAGGATGAGATTCACAAGAGAGGACGAATCAAGATCAGTGGTAATGTTCACAAGATGTAAAAGATTAGTTAAAAAATAGAATCACGTATGACATTCATAGAGGTGAAAAACTTAAGAAGGAATGAGTCCGTTCATAAGAAGAAAGCTACGAGTCCAACATTTTCAAAAGAACAACAATGGCATAAACCATGTAGTATACTAAATCAAACTCAAATAAAAATGAATTAAGTAAGTTTATCAAACGAAACTCAACCGGGATAAAAGCGAAAAATCCCTTTTTTTTTCCAGAATTTTGAAAAATATCCAAATACATAATCAAATGAAGATGTGCGTTGGAACTATAGTAAAATTACTATAAAGTCAAATTGTATTTGAAGCAAATGCAGTTCCGCAAACTAGTAAAAATACAGGTGAGGTATTAGAAATAAATAGTTGTTAAACTGGATAAGAAATCTTCAAAGCTTCACATATAGATAAGTATATGTCTTTTTAACAGAAATTTTCATAAAAATCTTAGAATTGGCTATGATCACTATCAAATAAGAGAAAAAGTGAATCAACAATTTTTCTAAGAATGTGCTCGAAATCAGGAGTTAAAATGCACAATGCATTAGGACCAGTTCAAAGCCATGTCAAAGAATACAGGGATCAGGAAGAACTCAAACAGAGGAAGATAGATGCAACAAGGATTTCAAACAAGCATATGCACTTAAGATCAATCAAGAAGGCATATGAATAGAGGAATAGAGTTGAAAAAATCAAACTACTCTTCAAGAGGATTAGTAAACAAGAACTTCAAGTTAGGATATCAAAGAACAGATCGACTCAAATAGAATTCAAGACACACAACTGAATAGCCTTGAGAAATAGTTTTTTTAACGCTCCCAAAACCCGCGATTCGCTTTACTCAAAACTCGTATTTCATCTATGATAACCCATCAGTGCTTTCATATACATAATTCACTAGTATTAAGCCGGCCAAACATAATATCAGGAATTATGCAATGCAAGACTAACAGCATTAAATCAATAGATCGTCATGTGCATAAAGCTCTAATTCTCGTCATTCGACAAGACCTAATACATGACAAACACTCAGAGTATGCAATTGAAGTATAGTCAGTCCATTCCTCAGGCTCTACAGGAAGAACTGCTCTGATACCATAATGTAACACCCTAACTACCAAAGCTCATGCTTCCGGCTGCGCAACTCTGATAGCTCGGACATTACGACGACACTTATACTATTTAATACTAAAATATGAGCCTGTTTGAAACTTTAAACCGCAATACCGCTCCCAAAAATACTTTCATCCGATAACATACATCCATAAATACCATATAACTTACAAAACTCATAAAGAGTACATCCATATATATATATATATATATATAATATTACAGACATTACCCAACACAATTCCTATCCCTCTTACAGAATGTATCAAGATAAAGGCGAGGGAACAAAAATATACTAAAGCAATACAGAGCATCTCAACAACAACTAAATAAACTTTTCGCGACTTCTGCGCCCATACCCTGAAAGGGGAAAATGTAGGAGGGTGAGAACATCATCCTCGAAAGGGTTCTCAGTAGAGGGTTTTTGGGAATTACTGTAATAGGATATGTGAAGATAAACCATACCAGTGATTAATACCCGTCTTATGCCTCTTTTTCAAAAACAACGATTTACAATAGAAGTAAAGTCGGAAATCTTTTTCTGAAAGAGGAACCGTTCAATTCTAAAAAACATCAAAAGCCTTTCAAAAAGGTTTATCTATGCTGAACCAAAATAGCCTTTCATATTTTTCCAAACCAGAAACACAAAACCAAAAAAGCCAACCATCAGTCCATTTCAATTCAACCACGGCCCTAGGCCCAAACAATCCAATCCAACAACCAATCACCACACACCAACAGAGTCCCAGATGCAAACACAGATAGGAAGTTCAAGCACAAACAAATAGGTATTGCAAGTAGGACAATTAGCAGTTAATCACATAGGCAAACCAAGTATAATATGCACACCCAAATAATATCACATAGATGCATATGATGCATGCCTGTCCCTAGTGGCTGATGATATTATCTGTCGGTTATAGAGCCAACCCGACAAGTCCTGGTAGCTAACCATTGGACTGTCCCTCTGTCGTGTCTCCCCAACTCGAGTTATACTCAATATAAGCTTGATCATAATCATGATCCATATCCATCACCCTCACTGGTGAATATTTATGGGGGTGAGCTCGTCTGGGAATTTCACAGTGCCCAGCCACCCTGACGACATAGGGAAACTCAAATCTCCGATAGTGAAAGTGCAAATCACAATTATCAATATCTCAACATATATGCTTTCATTCTCATCCATGGATCAACATCCATCTCAGCCATCCGGCTCTCGGTTCAATCCAGAACCAGCCAATATTCATATCATACACAGTCATTCCGGCTCACAACAAAACAGCACTTCCACCATTCAACATCATCAAATTCATAAAACCGGCAATTAAGCCATAAATCACTTTTCTCAATTCATTTCACTTTGAAATCAGATTTCAACTCTTTTCAGCCTTAGCTTTAAAGATCTCATTTCTCAAACTATCTCAGGCTCATAAGCCACTTTTACTCAAGAAAAATTCCCCTTTTAAAACAAGCCACTCTCAGATTCCTCTTTCCAAAACTTCCAAAACCATGGAAAGTTAAAGATTCCTTTTGAAACATTCAAAATCACCCATCCAACAATGGGATTTTATAATAAAAGTTCCTTGGCAGAGTCTCAAGTCTTTAAGGAAGGTCAACCTATACCAATTCCTTAAAATTCATTGAAACTCTTAAAACCATGGATTTTCGGTTCAAGTAAATAAAACTGAATTTATTATGAAACCGACCATACAAAATCACAAGTTCCAACCCGGTTCAAAAATCAACTCATTTAAAAAGGAACCGATTCATTTGAATCAAACCACTTTCAGGTTTCTTTTTGGAACCCATTTTTCTAACTCTTCCAAAATGCCTCAAACTTAATTACTCAATCAAAAGTCTAGATTCCTTTGAAATCACTAAAGCTCCTTTTTATATTGAAATCAATATTAGAGCATCATTCTTTCCTTCAGTGATTCAAACGGTAAAAATAGTTCATTTTTAAATAAGTCAAACTCAAGGCATAAAGTTCACTAAATAAATTAAGCTTGAAAATAATATTATTCTCTTAATAAATCAAATAATACAACTTCCCAAATCCAATCCTTTCTAAATAACTTTTCAAACAAGACTAAGATTTTGTAGAAATTTTGGCAGCACCTCCCCTAAAACTTGGACTTTTGCCACCCGGTTCAGGTCCCAACTAAACCGTTTCTCATTCCTTTTCAACAGCTCAAAACCAGAAATCAATTCAAAGCAAGCTAAATCCAACAGTCACCTCAGTGGCATATCTCAAGAAAACCATTTCAAAATCAACTCAATATCAACCGATTTAACTCATTTCCAAAGCTTTAAAGAAACGGTTCAGTAACAAATCATTTGTCCAAGATCAAGTCAATTAAAGTAAACCAGGCTGAATTCAAAAGTGCATTCGGCTTTTCACATCATCAAATAATTGACTTAAATCAAATCAATCCTCAACGGATTAAACTCAGATTTCAAATCTTTAAAGAATCACTTCAAAACATTACATTTCACAAAGCCACACAACAATTCAACCAAACCAACATCCATAATCACTCGAGTCAATCAAATAACACATAAGGCAGATACAATCACCAAATACACAATATCTCACAATAGTATCCCTATCTAATAATTCCAATACTTAAAACATAGTTTTTGGAAAGCGCCCCTACCTCGGCAAGCAAAACTTAACCCAAGCGTGTCAACTGAACTCTTTTCGCTCTGCCCGAAATCACCGGCAATCAGAACCTGGCTCGGCTTGCTCTCTCGAAAGCAGAAACAGCTACAAGCGGCATAAGCAAACCAGATTCTAACTCCTAAAACCATTAACATCGCAAATACTTTATTACACGGAACAGAGCACTAACGCAGGGCTTTCGAAAGTCGAAATACTCACTGAAATAACAAAATGAAGTAGCCGCAGCTCCTTATCAACCTGGCAGTGGCTCCGTCAGTAACCCCAAGTGACAATCACGAGCAAAAACACCGGTGACGGTAACTGTAACAACCACACGGCGTTAACAACCTTTCCGGAATTCCAACAGAATAGAAACCAAACTCAAAAATCTTACCGGCGGTGGAACACGGTGGCAGCAGGGTCTCAAGTGGCAGAAGCTCAGCCTGGAGCTCCGGCAGTGATCCCGAAAGTCACATAATCACTCCCGGCATCCCAAATCACGGTGACTCAGCCTGCTCCTCTTCCTGTAGTGATTCCCGCAACATCATAAGCCCAAAGAGCAGGGAGTGACAGAGCTCAACCATGGTGAAGCAGGGCGGTACAACGGCGGCCAAGCACAGCCCCTCAAACGGCACTGACGCGAACACAGCTCCTCTTCTCCGTGCTTGTTGGCGATGCGTGAAGTACAAAGGCAGCATCTTCCCTTTCTCAGCGGACCAGAACAACAGAGGCAGAAGGATTCATCTTGCTCCTCTCTCGCTGTTGGCAAGGATGATGACCACACGGCTTCAGTGGCGGTTCCCGACGACCCATCTGCGGCGGCGCCGGGCAGAGACGGCGACGACGCGACTGGCGATGACGGGCTTAGACGACGACCCAGGTGGTGATGGTCTCCCCTGTTGCGCTCTGCCTCTCTCTCTGCTGTGCAAACTCCCATCTCCCTCTCTCTTCGTGCTCACCGGAAGAGGCAAGATGGCGGCGACTCAGCAAGGATGAGCTCCTCTGGTTCAGTGACAGAGGCGCGGCTCAGGCTCCAAGGACCAGTTGGCAATGGCAGCGACGACACGGCTCAACAACCACGTGGTGACGGCGCGAACAGATCCTTTTTCTCCCTTTGGCTAGCAACGACGGCGACGGTAGGACGCATTGGCGCGGCGGCGAGGCGACGGCAACGCGGTGAGCTTCCTTATGCCTCTCCTCAGCCGCAACTCAATCTCCCTCTCCTTCTCTGCCTCAGTTCCTTTCTTTCGTGGAAATGGGAAGCCGTGTGTGCTGCGATCTGTTGGGGAAGGGGGGAAGATTTGCTGTTGTTGCTGAGTGTATTGGTTTGAGGAAAGGGGAAGTGTTGCTGCTGCTGTTAGAAGAGAGGGACTGCAGCAGTTGGGGGAAATCGGGTCGGGTTAGGATTTCCAGGGTTAGGGGCATTTTAGTAATTTCAGATGAAATTGGGAATAATGTAGTAATTGAAACCCAAATTAAATCCAACACTAATTGTATATAGAAAAATACTATTTGCTCATCAATCTTACAAATTATTTTCCATAAAATGCCCAAATCAAAATAATTAGAAATAATATAATTAAACCCTTTATTTTCCAAAGTAACAGTATTAATATTTAAAATATTAATTATTTAATCCGAATCATATAAAAATCCTTATTATTTCACAACTACCAACTTTATAATATAATTATAGAAAATAATCCAATAATTATCAAATTGGATAATAAATCATAACTTGTCTCAAATTCAATAAATCACACTTGCCTTAATTATCTTTAATAAAATGATTTCCAAAATTAAGGTTATAAATAACTATATAATTTGAGACTTGATCATAATAAGATTTTTCAAAAGTTCTGGGTCTTACAAAACTGATCCTAATATGAAATTAGAATACAACTTTTGTTGTAAAAACACAAATCAACAATTAGTTGACAGTACACAAGTGATTTTAACTTAAATTTAAAGTTTGATTTTTCGTCATAATCACTGATTTACCAATAACTAGGTTAGCAAAAAAATATATATTATGAAAATTACTATTGATATAATGTTTTATTAGTGTGTTGATCATGAAGAGGTGAAACTTTAATTTTCTATTAATACCATTCTTATACCGTGGATTTAATCTACCAGTGACTAGTGATAACTAGCCTCCTAACATATACTAGTTTTTTAATTTTTAGGTATTTATATAATTTATTAAAAATAATTTTTGTAGAAATTATTAAAAAGATATTTCTATTTTTAATGAATAAAAAAATCAATTTTTTCATCTTGACTTGACAAATGCCCCGAAACAATTTTTAATCTCTCCATATTTAATTAAACATCTACTTTTAAATATTTACTTAATTTAGAAAATAACTAGTCTTTTTATCTGTAATAATATTACAGAAATATAAATCTTTTGAAATTATGTCGATTTTATTCTAACAATATATATTATGGCAGAAAAAATTTATGAAATCAAATTACTTTTACAAAAAGGTCGTAGGGGACAAAAGTCTCCATCGACTAAGAAGACAAGGGTCTTTGTAGATAAAAAAAAATTAAATAATAAACTTTTTAGTTATTATTTTATATAAAAGAGTTTAATTTTTTATTAATAATTAATTTTAATATTCATTATTTAACTTGAAAGAATTTAATGTCTATACTTTTATATTTAATTAAGTGTTAAGTCTTTTATACAAATAAAAATATGCTTTTATTTAAAAATAATACTCTATATATATATTAATTAGTATTAGTATAAAAAAATTTACATGGATAGTTATAAAATTAAGTCAAAATTATTTTTTTAAATTAATTGAATTTTCATTCTAATTATTAATCACAACATTAGTATTCTTTCTAAATTATATGCAATAAATATTTGAAGTAAAAAAGATAGAAATATAAATTAAAATTATAAGCGATAAAATTTAAAATTAAATAAAAAATTAGAAAGTGTGTATAAAATAATAATATATTTTTTATACGAATAATATTATGAATATTTTTTAATTATATTTAATTATAAATTTAATCTATTTCTTATAATTTTATGAATTTATTGAATTATGTTATTTTATTAATTTTTATTTTGGTAGAAAAAAGATAGAGAGATAGTGAATGGGAGAGAAAAAAGAGAGAAAGATAAAGAAGAAAAAGGAAAGGAGTTTATTAATTTTAAAAAAAATATTTTATTTTAATTGTAATGAAAGAATATTTCACGACATATTTTAGTTTGTCAAATTAGTAATATAAAAATATAAATTATAAGTTATATATAGAGTAGGAATGATAGAGAGAAATAAAGAAGGAGAGAGAAGTAGATAAGAAGATGGAAGAAGAAAATTTAATATTTTGGTTATTAAATTAGTAATATAAAATATAGCTATATTTTAATTTTAATATTTCAATTTCAATTTTAGTTTAATTTTAATTACAATTAGAGAATGTCATATTTCATATTTTGATTGTCAAATTTATAATTAATCTTTGATAATGATATATAAGAGAGATAGAGTAAAGGAAAGAATGAGAGATAGAGAAAGGAAGAGAGAACTCTTTAATTTTGGAGGAAAATATTTTATTTCAATTGCAATGAGGAAGTGACATGTGTCACATTTTGGTTGTAAAATTAGTAAAAGATAATATATAGATATAATATAGATATATTTCAATTTCAATATTTCAATCTTAATTTTAATTTAATTTTAATTATAATTTAAAAATATTATATTATATATTTTGATTGTTAAATTTGTAATAAAAAAGAGATATGTAACATATTTTAGTTATAAAATTAGTAATCTTTTATACTAGTAAACTAAGAAGAGTTAGTGCTGACATGTAATTTTCTTAGTATTTCGAATTTTTTTTAAAATGAATTTTATTTTAAAAATTCAAAAAGTAAATAATTAAGTGAGAATAGTAAAAAAGAGTTGGTAAAAACTTGCTCTCTACTTTACTTTTTTTTTTCCTATTACCTTCTTATCCTTTCTTTCTTCTTTTATTTTTATTGAAAAACTCAAATACCCTTCTTCCCATTTTGAGTTTTCGCAAGAGGAATCAATCCATTCAAATGAATGAATATGTTCATCCGCTGAAGAATCTGCACAAATCAGCTACAGCAGCATCTACTGTTTCTTCAACAGTCTCTTCTGCCTCCATCAAACTCCACCGCAACCAACTCTAATTCACTTTTCTAATTTTGGCGGCACCAAACAAAAGAAAAAGGAACCCATCTGGGCAGCGCGATGGGAGTGAGGAGTCGAACCATCTTGGACGGGACGCGATTGCAGTAAGGAATCAAACCCACCTTGGCACGGCGCTAAGGTAGTGAGGAATCGAACCCATCCTGGCTTGCTTATAATAATACCGCTAATTTCGTACGTTATTCAACTTTGATTTGATTTCTTACTTCTATGATCCTTGTTTTTCTTCAAAATTTTGTTATTTTGTTTATTTTCTTCATTGTGCCCCTCTGGTAGACCCAACTATGGCAAATGTTAACTTCAGTGATTAGATTTTCCAATGATCAATATTTGTTAAAAGTGTTGGTGATACTTGTGAGGGGTTTCAATAACTGGGCCAGAATCAAGAATTTCAACTTATTGTTAAAAGGTATGATATTTTGCTAATTCATGTTTTTCGGTGTGTTTTTTTTTTTTAGAAAAATGTGTTGCTTGCATAATTTTACTAGCTGAAAAAGGGAGCATGATATAAAAGTTACAATTACAATTTACAAGGCAAAGTGATTTGGGTTGCCTAAGTTGGATGGAATTCAATTTTTTTTATAGTTAGTTTTGGTTAGATATTGAGCTAAGAATTAACATATGCGGTGCTCTTTTTCCTTTTATGCTTTATGTTTCTTCTTCATTATATCATTGTTTCTGTGGTGAAAACTTTTAATCTGCATAATGTGCACTTTCAAGGAACTTTTGTGCTCTTAAGCTCACTTAACTAGATTAGTTGTATATTCTAAATCAATAAAATGCATTGTGGGTGATTTTAAGAAAGTAGTGCTAAATTTTATTATAGTTGGAGTGTGGGCATTGATGCTAGCCCATAAAAATGGTATAAAATATCTTTGCAGTTTTAGAGGGTTGTAAAATAGAAATTTATTTATTACAACAATCTCTTTTATGTTCTATTTTCTTTGAGTTAGTTTAGATTTGTGGCATTTTTATGTACTTTTTCATTCTCAATGGTATGGTCCTTTTTGTCTTTGGACAAGAAAAAATGAAAGTCATGGCAAAATTTCTAGTTACGGAAGAGTTTTTGTTAACCCATTGTAAATAGAAGAAGACTACCTTTGAATTTTTATAGTTTTTGTGATTGTGCTTTATATATGGGCATTGTTTGTTGTTGAAATTAATAAGTTTTATCAAGAACTTAAAAT
Source organism: Arachis hypogaea (assembly GCF_003086295.3). Lineage (NCBI taxonomy): Eukaryota > Viridiplantae > Streptophyta > Magnoliopsida > Fabales > Fabaceae > Arachis > Arachis hypogaea. Next base: position 94,858,124 of record NC_092037.1, on the reverse strand, counting down.
ATTTCAAGAAAAAAGAAAAAAAAGATACATATGTATCAGTATGATTTAAAAAATACTATGTTGTTTGATTTACAAAACCATTCCCATTTGGTGGCACAATTCTAAAATAGGTGAGTGTAAATGTATTTTACTCAAACATCTATATATTGCTGATATATTCCATTTTTGATCAATGTCATTATTTTATGCATTATGACTTTAAAAGATGACTTTGGCAGGTCAAAAGCTGAGTATATTTGTAGATTAGTGGGAATCAATGTCATCTTCTAATGAGTCAACCTTTTCTGTCTCACTCAATTATTAATGTTACTTTAATTTTGTAAGCTTTTCATCACCATCTTATGCTTAACCTGTGTTGGATATTGTGTATCATTATTGTTCTACCTAAAGCTGAGATAGTTAGTTATTTCTTATAGATGCGACATTGATTCTAATAGAAGTTAAACTTGGAAATGGTTAACTTGATGTCATTGGTTAGGTACATTGTTTGCTGAATTTTATTGCTGTTACGTCATTGGTGTGAGAAAATATCAAGAAATTTTAGTCAAGGAGAATAAGTGAGTCAATGAGTGCATATGAGTCAAGGGAAGTAGGTGATGCACTTATTTTACTTGTGTTTTACTCCACTTTCTCTTTCACTTTCTTTTTCACTCTTCTCTATACCAAAAATAATTATCAATAGTTACTAAGTTATAGGCAACCTTAATAAATAAGTCTAAGTAAATGAAGTTAGGTTTAGACAAGATACATAAAAATCAACTGTCAATAGATAGATGTCAAATCAGTAATTTCTTTCTTCTATTCCAGAAATAGGTTTAGTTACTAGGTAATAGGCGATCTTAATAAACAAATCTAAGAAAGTAGAGTTAGGTTTAGACAAGACACATAAAAGTCACTTGTGAATAGTTAGATGTCAATTGTCAAATTAATGATCTAAAATCAATGTTCTTTTGTACTATACATTCAAAACTATAGATTCAGGTCAAAGCTCAAAATACCATGTTTTAAATAGTGACCAAGTCTACACCTATGACATAAACTAAAAAGAAAAAAGGAAAAAAGATTACACTTTATGTAAAACGTGTAATGCAAGTTTTGTTCTTTTATACTTGTGTTGTTGTTGATGTTGTCATCTCTCGCTTCATTTCATTTAGTATGAGAATCATTTTATATAGCAAAAGAATATACACTCTACATTTTTCACTTATACCTTCCTATTATGGTTCTATGCTCATGTTTGTTTCTAAACTTGGTTCTATGCTCATGTTTGTTTCTAAACTTTTTCACTTTTACACACTTTGATATTTCTATCCCCGTTTGATGAAATATTTAAATTTGCATAATAGCAATAATAAATATGCTCTTATTTGCATGGTACTATACTCAAATTAATGATTATGGTGATTCATATTAGTTGTTCGCATGGCTTATCTTTCAATATACATTCTTATTTTCATAATTGATTTAGAATATAGAGCTTTATGTCCTTAATATAATTGAAATTTACTTTTGATAATCTAATAATGATAAATATCATTGCTCTTATAATATAGTTTTAAATTTTAATATTGAGATTATATGATTAAGAAAAGGTGGCAGTACAAGACATCACAGTGAAATTGGTGAATGATAATGATAGTAATGGTAGAAGAACCATGGTGATATTGATAGTTATGGAGCTATGATAGGTTATATGTTCCTATTAAATTAGAAAAATTTTCTTCTACTTTTGATCATTTTAATCAATATGATTAAGCTGAAGAATAAGAATATTGGGTCTCAAAGTATCAAGTGTAAATTTTTTGAATTATTGAATGCATATGTTCATCCACTTTTGGTCTTCCTTTTGAGGAGTGTTGTTCATTTGTGTAAAATTGCTTAGCGAAGATGCAAAATCATTGGAGTCGCAAGTTCACCTCCAAGGAAGCAGTTTAAGCCAGAACCTAACTGAAAACGAAATCCTAACCTGTTTTGAGGATTAGGAAATAAGAACCCTCGATTTTGTTGCAGTGCAGCGGTGATTACAGCATTTTTAGTGAGAAAGAAAAATATCTTGTTTAAGGGATGAAACAAGATATAAGTATGTGAGACACAGGGATAAGGAGATTTTGTTCAGTAAGTATATATCTGAATTAAAAGCTGCTGAATATGCTGCAAAATGAGAGAACAAAGCTAAAAGGGAGGAGCGGCCGGTATAAATGTCTTTCTCTAGCACTTTTGTGATACATCTCAGAGATGACTTTTCTTTTATGTAGCTGATTCTCTGCATCTATTATTTATGTTGATTTATTGCTTTAGTCGTATCCTGGCATTCACTCAGCATTTTATTTTAAATAGCTTTTTTGACATGTTAATTATATTCAAACTATTTACAGAATACGTTGAGAGAGAGAGAACGGGAGCTTCCAAAAAGGAAGGAAAGAGAGGAGCTGGAAATGGAAAGGGTGCAGGTGAAAATTTGAAGAAAGGAGGCAATCACTTCTTTTCAAACTTTACTTGTGGAGACAATCAAAGACTCTTTGGTATAACTTTCATTCTATATGTGGTACCATTAATCTTATTGCTATCTTTAGAATAAGTTTGGTATGTGGTTAAAATGGAGAGAAAAATTATCTAGATCTATGTAATACATACATAGCTTACCCTTACAGAATGTACGGACTCTTTTCTAATATTTGATAGTTGAAATTTGAAAGGTTCTATACTTCTATTGCCTGCGGGTAATTTACATTATTTCATAGGAGGTTGTCTCCTAACAACAACAATAACATGATATTTAGAGGAAAAAAATATAGAACTTGAGCAGCTGATATGGGAAATAAAACAGTGGAGCTAAGTATGGAAAAAGGAGAGGCAGACACAAAATAAGGATGCAGTGGCTTGAGGAATTATTATCGGTGTTTAGTGGATGGATACTTAGTGAAAAAGAGAGTAGAGAGGGATTCAGATGATCCAAGGGAAAAGATGGAGAACATGCACCACTTTTTCTTTTCTTGCAGGTTAGCGTGAAATTTATGGACTGCATTATTGGGGCTTAGAAATAAATTTAGATATGGTCAGGAACAACTAAACAATACTTTGAAGCTTGGCCAGTGGCAAGTATAGCAAAGAGAGAAAAAGGTATGAGAGTCTCCATTTTTGTAACAATATGGACCATATCAAGAACAAGGAATAGCATTATTTTTTAAAATAAGATTTTAAACTTTGATGAAATGAAGAATGAGGTGTTATATTTGCGAGATACATGGGAAAAGGAAAGAGAAATCCGAGCTGATGGGGTGGAAGAGATAGGTGAAATCCTATAATATAGCTGATTTGTTATTGATTTTAGTGTTACTTGTGTAGTTGTTTTTGTTTGTTTTGACTTGGATAGTTTTGTTTTAAAAAGTGGTTAGAGATTATACTGTGATGCTGAACATGGGATTTGTATGCTGTTTGAGAACTTGATGATTTTAATTATATAAAAAAAATTCATCCCAAAAAGAAAAACACACAGATACTAAGAGTTGAAATACATTAGAATCATTAAATTTGCCTTGAAAGCTAGGAGATCCCATGAGAAAAGATGATTCTTAAAAGATTAAGTCTCTAACTTTGAAGTCTTGATGTTGTAACAGATGAAATTCTAAATTCTATATTCATTGCTTCATATATTAAATTGCTATAGAGTAGTTCGACATTATGTTGTAAAATGAAAAAAGTATCATTCTTATTAATTTGACCAATGCTTCACGTCTTACTTTTATTTCCTCATTTAAATTGCAATGAGAAATTCTCAATCGTTATTTCATTGCAAACAATTAAACATTTATTCAAATTCCTTGACATTATCAAGTTAATTTGTCCAAATGTAGAGTGCCTCACCTAAGGAAAATATATGAAAGTAAAATGAAAAAAAAAAACATATATATGATACATTTTTCATCCCTTTTAATACTCAATTTTACTACATGCTATTTTGAATCGAAACATAAATATTATAGTGCAAAAGATAATTGTAGCTTATCCTGTAAAAAAAAAAAATCTGTTGTTATTTGATTTTGTGCAGTGTACACACAAAAAATGCATCCAGTGTTGGTGTAACGAAGAAAAAGACATAATTTGTGAGATATGACATCAGGGATGTTTCTGTGTTTTATTTGTGTGTGTAATTATATTCCTATAATTTTATATTCCATCAATTTTGTTGTTTTGTTTCTAAGTTACCATCTTACTAGAAAAAATGAGTATGTTGAACAAGAATGTTGAAAGAATGGGATTAACTTTATCTTGAATTTTTTAAAGTGAAGAGATTTGTTTGGGCCATAAGTGGAGAGGTTTTTAGGTAGATGGCTATTATTCTTTAATTCTTGGAAGCATATAAATAATTGATATCCTCACTTTTTGCTTTTAGCAAGAAAATTTTTTAGTTTTTATCTTGAAGGATGTTTATCTTCCATTTAGGATAGTGTAAGCTCTTTGGTTCTTGAACTTACATTTACATTTTTTGCTGCAAAAATTGGAGAGGAAATTTCGTTAGATCATAGGACTGGCGTGATTATTGGTGAAATTGCTGTTATTTAAAAGAGCTTCGTTAATGCAAGTGAGTTTGTTTTACTTTTAATTATTTTATGTGAATTTTAACAAGTTGACCTTTGCATAAGAGAAAAAGACTTTTATTCAAAATTGGTGTCTCTCAAGAGCTTTGTATTTTCTATACAAAAAATTGACAGAAAATAGTTAATAATAATAATTGTCAATGTTAAAAGATGTCCTTTTCCACAAATATAAATTAACAACCAGCTAGATGTACATCACAATGAATCACTAAGCTAATAAAGTAGAATACATATTGGAATATAAAATACACATTAAAAATGAGTTAAACTATACATGTATTTATACACAAATAAAATATATATATTTATACACAAATATATAGTAATTAATTTTAGTAGCTGATTTTAGTATGCAAATGACATTTTTAATAAATTAATAACTTTTAGAGAATGATTATTACTTGCAATTCTACCTGATCAATGATTTGTTTTGTAAGAAAATGTTGATTATTAATGTTGTCGAATTGTTTCATTTCTTTGTTTTAAAACATTGTGGCAAGGATACTAGCAAATATTATTGGAAGTCTTCAGGAGCATGATCCATCTTTAACCATAAAAGATGGTAAGCAGATTGTTGTTGTTGTCCCATCTTTTGACTAGATGTAATGGTCTACAAGGCGTGAATTGGCCAAAAGTTATTGACAGAAATTACGCTTATATTGTCACATTATTATGGAACATATAAAGGGTGGAGTCTCATTCCTATGGATTATATATAAATTTCAGTTTAGGTCTTAAATTTTTTTTTTTTATTTCAGCCTCTTTTTATTGTATTTTTTACTATGTAGTTTCAACTTGATTATATTATTAGTTGTGTCTTTTATTGATTTTTTTTATTTTATTTTCTTTGATAGTCTTATTATGACTACACTATTTTTGTTAAAATCATCTCTGATTTGATCAATAAGAAGTTACTATTTGTGGCAAATTTAAGTGTTGTTAGATATGAATTGAATACATCTCTACATATTGTTAAATATTAATTATCTATTTTTGTCTTTGTCTGTGTCTCTGTTTAAAAGATATTTTGTTTATTAAGTTATCTTTTATATTTATTGCAGTTGTTCAATCTACATGCTGATGGTCCTCATATTCCTTTAGAGAAAAATATTATTTCCATTAAAATTCTCATTTTGTTGGTAGTGTTGTTTCAGGTTCATGTGATCCATTAAAACAAAGCTTTCATATTTTGTTTTTCTATATAAAAATCTTAATATATTTATTGTTTGTATAGTTTGAGATTTTGAATTCTTTTAAGGTGTGTCATTTATGTTGTGTAATTATATTAATGTTATTTATTATTTCTTTTTTAAAAAAAAAAAACAAGATTCTATTAATAGTCCAAGAATTCATGCTACATGTATGAAAGATTCAGAATTCAACGTGATCCATATAAAATTGTGTAATCAATAAAAAATATTATATTAATTTATATTTAAAATCTTACTTAGGTCCTTTGTATGAATGTTAGTTGTATTGTATTGAATATAAATTTTTTTTTTCATGTTATGAAAGATGTTATTCATAAGAATATCAAGTCCAAGTGTTCACATAGCGTAGGCCTCAGATGTTGCATAACATAGTACAAATGAGATATCATAGTACAAATGAGATATCTTTTTAGGTATAAATATTGTGAAGAATAACTTATAAATAAAATAAAAGATAAATTTTTTACTAATTGTCTTTTAATTATATTGAAAAGAAAACTGCTGAAAAATTTAATACAGATTCCATTATAGATAAATTTTATGATACGAATAATCGACCACTTCGTTAGTAAAAAGTACATACATATTTTTTGTACTTTAAAATATATTTTTTATTGGTATATTTTTGTAATATATTTTACATTATATCATTTTTTGCATAATTTTTTAATATTATATATGTTATTAACCTCCCATATTAATATTTTTGGATCCGTCTCTATATGTATGTTTCTAAAAATAGTCAAATTATTGTATAAAGATATTAAGATATTTATTTTGCCCGTTTCAAAAATTATGTTTTTTTTCAATTTCTTTAAATACTTTGAAATAGTAAAAAGGATTAAAATTATCTTAAAAAAGGACAATAGTTTAAATAAGTTTAATTATATTGTTGTTTCTATTATGTGAAAAATATTTTACTCGAATATAATAGTATATATACAAAAGATGAATTCTCCCTCCTTGAATTATAAAAGTTAAATATCTCCAATTTGGTTTAACTAATTTTTATAAAGAAGTGAATTGAAACGATACTATTTGGACATTGATTAGATTTACTACCTACAAAATACAAATTGATTATAATAATACTATAGTTATTCTTTAAATTAAAAAAAGGAATTTGTTTAAAACCGTGCACTTGCACGAATTTACTACTAGTATAATATAAATAATAATAGATAATAAATTGCAATAGTGAAATTCAAGAAACGTTGATAATGGCTAAGAATTGGCGCTAGAAAAGAAAGCAGTTAGTAGCTAATAACTGATTAGCAATGCTAGCTGTTACTTATGTGTAATATTATATAAGTCGGATTCTTCATATTTTTTAAAATCAACAAGAAAGGCTTGGTCAAAGGCTCTTTCTTTCTCTTCTCTTTGATCTCACTTTTTTTTTTATTCAATTTCCTGTTCTTGATTCTGTTTAGAACTTACTTTTTCTAGAGACATGGGTGAGATTGATCTAGCGGAAGAGAATCACAACAAAGAATTCATTGTCTCAAACAGCAACAGAAAATCTACTAGAAGAGAAGTATCTGTGAGGTTAGCTTCTTTGTTTAATTTGTATTTTGATTATAAATGTAAATCTAATTTGATTATAATTTATTATATCTATGAACCAAGCATGTTTAGATAATGAAAAATATTAGAGGTTTAATGCTTTTTATAAATATTAATTAATATTTTAGTTATTTTATTTTTATACTATTATTAGGATTTAAAGTTAAAAATTAATATTTCGTGTTTAAAATATTAGTCAAAAATATTGATAAAAGATAAATTTTATTAGTCATATAAGATTATTCTTAATTATAAATGTAAATACGTGATCATTCATGTGTTTATGCTATTTCTTAAGGTTATTTCTCGCGAGAATTTTTATATTTTTTAAATAAATATATTATAAATATATTAAAATTTTCAATTATTTATCTTTCACATACATTTTTTTTATTGAACACCTTAACTAGTATTTTTAGAATAAAATAGTCATTAAATTTCAAATTAAAACATTTGATTAAGTTTCAAATTATATTAAAATAAAATATGAAAATAAAATATTATAATTATTACTATTTCATTGTGGGTCATGATTCATGAATGGTGATAGACGTTGGTTCCAGAGGAAATTCAATACAATGAGACTGGATTTGGGAAATCTTTTTCAAGAGGTGCTAAAAGCACAAGCATCTAATTTTGTGTTTAGTAAATTAAAAAATTAGGAGTGCTTTTGAAAGCACCTAAGCAAAAGTTTTTTAAAGTTGGCTTATGTTTATCAAATTTTATTTATTTTCTCGCTATTATATTGCCATTGAAATCTTTATATATTTCTAACTTCTAATTCTAACCTTCACAAATTTTAACACAATCTTCATATATTTTTTATTTTTCAACTTAATCTTCACAAATTTCTTATGTTTCAACCTAATCTTCACAAATTTCAACACAAATACATCTCTATCACATATTAAGTATGAACTTCTATCTATTTATATTATTTTTTTGTGAGTACTAATATTGAATTACATACAAATTTTATTATTGACTAATGATAACTCTATATTAGTACAATTAAGTAAATATTTAAACTATTAGTCTCTAAAATTTGAGTTAGGTGATTTAGTATTTTTAATGATGATGTTTAGGTTAAATAAATGTTCATTATATAAAATTTTAAAGTAAAAAATTAAAGAGTTTATTTATTATATTTATGTTTATTATGAATTTTTTTATTTTAAAATTATTTTATTTTAAAATATTATATAAAATTTTAAAAAATTTGAAAAAATAAATTATTCTTCATCACAAACATGTTTATTATAATTTTTTTAAGTTTTAAGAGCTGTTTTACTAAATACAACAGTGGTACTTATGCTTATTAAAAGTCATTTTTAATTTGATTTTAACAAACGCAAGTGTTGCCGCTTTTAAATAGCTGTCTTTTAAAAGACAGTTTTTATAAAATATTTTCAAAAAAT